>NC_056750.1:448779815-448927315 GCF_019279795.1 Protopterus annectens | reverse complement strand
ACAGTCACTAGAAAAAATGGATTAATAATGCAGAGAAGCACAGCTTGTATACATAATATATAATAAAATCAAAAAAACACACCTCCAGCAGCTATAATGACCAGATACAAAAAAATAGCTGCAGAATAGCCAATAACAAGTCCACCTGTCCACAATAAAACGACTTTAATCGATCCAACAAGCATAAACAGACTTTAAACAGAAGTGATAAGCGCTTTCCTAGTGACAAAAGCGCTTAGCACTTCTGTTTAAAGTCTGTTTATGCTTGTTGGATTGATTAAAGTCGTTTTATTGTGGACAGGTGGACTTGTTATTGGCTATTCTGCAACTATTTTTTTGTATCATAATATATAATACATACAGTCAGCAGCAGAAGAATGGTTAATAATGCATATAAACACAGACTGTAATAATATTTGCTGTAGTTTGCTAGCTAAGTAATTAAATAGTGATATTTGGTTTTATGTTATTAATTTAAAGACTTGTAGTATAAGAATGTTAGTATATGCCACATGTACTGCATTTTAATTAAATGTTTAAGAAATATACAGACAAAAATAGGTACTGTTATATTGGAATAAAAGAAAGGCATTTGGTATATAAACCTAAAGTATCTGCCTAATTCTCTACTATACACAAGCAGTTTTCCCAAGGGTGAACAAGGAGTATTGCCTGTTTGTGATCTTCTCCAAATAACAGAGTATGCATTAGTGAGTGAAGGAACCAAACCCATTGATGAAGCTTGTTAGCTACTTCTAACTATAGCCATCTATGGTGTACTACCAGCACAGTGTAATAATTAAAGGAATTGTCTAATTTCTGGCATTCATTAAGTCATCTACATTTTGCAATTAATAGTCTCACAAATCACAGCTCAAAGTAAAAAGATAAATGTAGATAGATAACTCAATTCACCACATTACAGCTGATATAACAGAAGTATCCCACATTTTTTCTTAATATAGAACAAAAGTACAATGAAACAACAGCCGTATTTTAACATTTAATTTTTAACTGCAACTAGAATGTAATTAGGATAGCTACATGGAAATATCAGACCATCCCAACAATATCGCCGTTTTTGGAAGAATGTGCCTAGGCTAGGACAATTAGTGAAGGGATGCATGTATTTGACTGGTCTTAGTAGAAGTTTGAGGTACACTGTATATACCTAAAGCATATAGACTGAAGACTACTGCTGCGGGATATACTACTGAACATATGCAGTGATATATGTCCAAATATTTATATAAAACTTCACTCATGGTCAGTATTGACTATGTCCCAGTACAGCCCACCATATTTCAGTTAACCACACTAACACAGCAGCTACATGCAACCTTACCTTACTCTGAAGTTAACATCTGCCTTTTTGTTGGTCAATACTATTACTATAACTCTTTTCGTAATGTAGGTGAGAGGTTGGCATGATGGTTAAGGTGTTTACATTACAGATACAAGATGCAGGGTTTGATACTTACACAGGATAATTGGCTAGGCTTAAAATTGCCCATAAAAGCAGTTAGCCTAGTACTAACCTATGAACCTATAACAAATCCAGCTGCACAACAACATTAGTGAAGGGAAAATTCTACCTACCTTCTGTATATATCAGCAGTATTAATGCAATTATTTGTACAACAAGGCAGCAATAACAAATCCTGTTCTTGTTTCTGTGCTTGTCTGCAGTATACTGCATTTACTTCAGTTATTTTTATATTGTCAAAAATGAGTTGTACACCATTAATAAAGTGAAAATTATATAATAACTGAATATTAGTATTCAAAAGTGTACATGCTGATGCCAATCCGAGTGCACATTGTAAAATGAGCACATACCAATGCAAATAAGTCTGGCCTTTGATGTATTGTTGCACAGCTGGCCTTCCACTGATATATGATCTTTCTATAACATATTTTACTAGGGCAATAAACATTTTGATAAAACTGAGAAATTGTCTTCAAAACACTGATTAGCTGACAGGTATGCTTAGTATTATTACAATAACCGTATCTGTCAATTGTCCACAGACTTGCAGAAGGTCCCTGATTTTCTTTATACTTCTGCACTGTCCCTTGTAAAATATTTAAATCACTAACGACTTCTCTCGCTAAATAAATTACTCCTGTTTTTTTTCTGTAAAAGAGCCAGGATGTAACTGGCATCATAAAAAGAAAGAAAGAGCCAGAGATCTACAGACCTACAGTCTTCCACATTCTGCCTCTTGAACCCCACTAATGTACTGTGCAAATGTGTGGATGTATGTGCCTAACATGTGCAGTACATCAGTTTTGAGGAGAGACGGCAGAATAGCACTGAAGTCCCATTATAAAAGGTTAGCAATTTCTATCTTAAATAATGTCACTGTATAATAGCAATAATCCACTCCTGTGTGTGGGTATCACAAGATTTACCTAAGGCTGGTTTTGCTTGATCACTCAGGCTTTGCCCTAATGATCAAACCATATCAACCATGGGTAAATCCTGTGATATCCACACTCAGTCATAAATTATTGCTAAAATCTACCATCTATCTACATCAGCATATTAATGCAGATATTTGCAAAAGCAATAAAAACTCCTGGCCTATAGTGACAATGATAAAGAAATAATTATAAGTACTATCCGTCTTAGCACTATTAATGCTGTTGCTTTTTTTCAGAACTAATGACACAATAGGTTCTGCAGTGAAAGTAATAAAACAGAAATTCTAGGCCCTTTTGTAGTTTATAGCTATTAATGCTTTTATTTTTTTAAACAACTAGTAGAACTCTGGTTCTGCATCCAGCCAATGCTGTTGAGTTTCATCTGACTCCTGTAATGACCCTAGCAACAGCTAATGCAATCCATACAGTTTACTAGGTAAGCAGGGATCACAAGTAGACTGCCAAACCTTTCTTTTGTATTACACATAAAACTACAGATAATTTAGAGTCATCAGTCTGCTTACCATGTGATTTTGGGATGCTAGTAAAATACCAGGATAAAACCTATGTGCATACATGCAAACTCAACACAGGAGTTAACCCATCCATGAACTGAAATGGCGAACCACTTGCTGTGGGACAACAATGCCACTCACCCTACACCACTGTGCCACCACGGGTCTGCAGACTAGTTACTAAATTCTTAGACTGAGGTTGGTAACTGGTTGTGCAGGTCCTTAACTGACTCAAGAGACTCTGCAGTCAGTCAAGTTCTTAGTTTTGACTCTTAAGTTGTTTGTAACTGAATGTGTTTGTTCATATAAATAAGTGGAACCAAAAAGGATGCAGGTTTGCCAACTATCAGGAAACATAGTGGAATTTTATCATTATTAATCAGCTCACAGAAGCCAAAGAACATTTATGTTGCTGTTTTAGGTCAATATTTTCTTGAAGTTGAGTAACATTACTTGTAAAATGTGTGACACACAAACCACAATCAACTACTATTTTTGAAATGGTCTCAAGGTTTTCGTGGAATGAGTTCACAACATACTGATGCAAAGGTGCTGTAGAAATATTCTGCAAATCTATCTTAAATTTCTTCTGTAATCTGCATAGCAAAGCAAAACACCAAATTCCTCTCTGGTGTGTGTGTGTGTGTGTGTGTGTGTGTGTGTGTTCTTTTTTGGTATCTGCATTCAGTGAAGCAAAGAGATTAACTGACACTTGTATTTTGGAAAATATTTCACATCACTTTGTGGTAAACTTGATTGAAAATGTATTATTTTCTCAATGAATAACTGCACCGAGCCATGTAGTGGTGTTTTGAAGTGAGAACCCAGAATAGTTAAGTTTAGATCTTTAAGATGCTGAGTAACGTCATTTAGGAAAGCAAGATGCAGCAGCCAAGCAGGATTTGACACATACTGACACTGCTGACTTTTTTCTGTAAGAAATTCTATTTGTGGCAACAACATAAACACCACAAAGAAATAATCCAACACTTTTCATTGGTTGATACATCTTTTTTCACTGTGAATAACATCTCCATATTCTGTATCCAGAGTTTCAAGAAAAACATAAAATTGTTGGTGATTTAATTTGTTTGTCTAAATGAATATAATGATTTTGATGACAACAGTCACTATTGAGAACAGTTTCAGTTCTTCTGCCCACAAAAGGTTTTTGTGAATTATGCAATGAAATGATACAAATTTTCTTATCAGCTTAATGAACACAAAGTACACTACTGTCACAGCAGGAGCACCATCCATTGTTACACAAAATACTTTTGATAAGCCTGACTTGTTTTCCGTTAGGAAGATTTTCAGTGCAGTAAAACAGCATGCATCCCTGATTTTTGTAGCAAGAGCAGTGTGAGAATCTGCTCTTTTATGTCAAAGCTTCTGCTAAAATGCACCAAACAGAGCTTACACACACATATCATATGTATCTGTGGACCCATCCAAAGGTAGAGAAAGACGTTCACTTTCATGCTAATTGGAGTTGCTAGAAGAGATCATCAGTAAGGCTTTAACAGCACATGACAGCCATGGTTGGTGCCAAATAAACTTTAGTTGAAAATTTTATTTTCTGAGCAGCTGTATTTATATTCAGAGCCTTCATTTTAAGGACCACTGACAGCAGCTGGCAAGTAATCCTTACTGCTTAAAAATCAACGGAAAACCCAGTATATTAAACAAATTCTTACCTCCGGGTGATATGTCTCTGCTCCAGCTGCACAATGTTGTTACCCATTCTTCTAAAATATGAATAGCTCTAAATAAAAAATAAAATAAAATAAACTGCTGCAAAGATGGGCAGTCTTTATGCATTCCTAAAGTTTCTGTTCATGCTCATCCCATTTTTGCGATGCACTTCAGTGGCCTTCCAGACAATTCTGTTCTTTCACTTGTTTGGCGTACTGGCCAACGTGATCCCTGCATAGTTCATGCAAGTAAACTGAATGTACAGTTTGTTGTTTATAAGCATGTTTGCACTTTCTTGTTTATTTGTTGTGATGCCAGGGTTACTTCAACAGCACTTTTTTTCAACATCATTTCTTGTGTTGTATACATGTATCATATTCTACACATGCATGTGTGTGGTTTCTTCTGTTTCCTCCCACAAAAATACATAATGGGGAGGAATGCAATAGTCATGTGCAAGGGTGCGAGACAAAGTGTGTGTGTGTGTGTGTGTGTGTGTGTGTGTGTGTGTGTGTGTGTGTGTGTGTGTAAGAGCAGAAGAGATGTATAGGGCAGACGTGAAGTGTGTTGTATATTTAATGTTTATGATTATTAAATGACAAAATGTACAATAACTGTTTCATTGTTGTTCAAAAACAAGCCCACTGGCAGGGCAGCCCAACCAGAGTGCCCGAAGTAAATCGAGTATATATCAACAGAAAATAGTCTGGCTGTTGAAGCACCATTCAGTGGCCAGGCTTTCTATTGACATATGTTGGAAAACAGAAAAATATGAGAAAAGTCAGGGGGTGCTGTACAAAACTAAAGAACTAGAAACATGCCCGATTTTATTTGTATTTCTGCACTCACTCTCATAAAATCCCATTTTTTTTTAAACATTCTCCTGCACTATACTGATGTACTGTGCGTGTGGTAATGCAAGTCCCATACACATGTATAGTACATCAGCCTACAGAAGAAAATATAGAAGAAGACTGAAGTGCCATTATACAAAGGCTTTATTTAAGAAAGGTAAGCAATTTCTTACTTAAATAATGTTATTGCATAAAAGCAATAATCCACTCCTGTTTGTGGGTATATCAGGATTAACCCACAGTTGGCTTCCTTTAATCACTCGGTCTTCACTCTCATGATCAACCCACATATACCCATGCACAGTCATAGATTATTAATTAATTAATAATCCATGACTGTGCATGGATATACGTGGGTTATATGGGGGACTTTCAATCCCCACACCTTCGATGCGGGGGCTCTGCCCCAAAATCGCCGAAATTAAATATATTAATTTTCTCAAAAATACATAATGGGGAGGACTGACAATAGCCATATGCAAGTGTGTGAGAGAGAGAAAGAGAGAAAACACTCGATAAAATGAATGCAGCGATAAGACATATAACACTCATATGTGTGTATGTGTATTTGCATACATATATATATATATATATATGTGTGTGTGTGTGTGTGTGTGTGTGTGTATATATATATATATATATATATATATGTGTGTGTGTGTGTGTGTGTGTGTGTGTGTGTGTGTGTGTGTGTGTGTGTGTGTGTATATATATATATATATCTATATCTATATCTATATATATATATATATATATATATATATATACATGTATGAGTGATTCCTTTTAAAATTCAGTGTTAAAACAGAACAACAGTTAATTACTTGTGGAGCTACTGTTTGTCACATAAAGAGTTTGCAACAGGCTTACAGTACAAGATCAACTTGACACTAATTATATATTTGAAAGTCTAACATGCAGCCTGAAAAAAATAATGGCCTGGTACTGGGAAATTCCTGACTGTAAATACCAGTCTCTTTTAACAGTTAAAGAGTATAACAATTCAACATTCTTTCCACTGTTATAAGATCTGAATTCAGATGTCAGAGTACTGAGAAACAACAATGAGCAATAAATAAACTTTTCTCTAATCCATCAGGGAAACTTCAGAAAACAATTGGGGAAAAGACTTTAACATTTTTGAATCTCAGAAGAATTCAAATAATAAAAACAAACACTGTTAAATTTGTTTGTAGACCAGGCTGAATGATTCTTTCCCTTTTCACCTTTCCCATGCAGGTTTCAGTTCTTGGAAGACTGTGTAATTTAGTAAGAACGAATTTGTTTGTCTTTTGTAGTACTTGCACCTGTTCTCTGTTCATTCAGCCATCAGAGATGGTGCTGGGATGTCAGTCTCTCTCTCTTTTATTAACAATGTCAATTAATTGGTCTTTCTTCAGAACATTTTAGATATTTTTTTTAGTGTAACCAGTCTATTAATGCATATATTTTACTGCTGCCAGTCTACATGCATGTTCTTGGGAGGCATAAGGAACTGGAAAACCAACAGAAAGCAATGTGCAAGCTCTGTAGCAACACTGACCAGAGGTCAGTTTTGAACCCTAGAGCTGTAAGGCAAAAGTTCTTGTCATGGAGTCAGTGAGATACCAAATTCTTCTTGAATTCGCTTTACAGCTTTTTAACCATTCGGATTATTTAGCTTTTCAGTTCTTAGCACCACTATTTACCTGGGAAACCACAGCTTTGTAAAGCAGTCTTTTTAAATTAGAGGGAGCCTACTATATTACATTATGTTCCTACCTGCACTGACTACATTTTTTCTGTTTTGTGGTCCTCAGCTGAGTTTCATAGTTTCATAGTATAGTACTAGGCTATCTGCCCTGGGGCATTTGTAAGCCTAGCCATAGTGATGTGGCTTTTGCCACCCCATGAAATGGTACAAAAATGTACAGAATAAATCTAGAATACTGTGCCTCTGTCTAGTAGTGACACAATGAAGGTCCCCTTATGTAATAGAATTAGTTTACTGTGCCCCTGTCTAACAGTGACACAGATGTGACTCCTGGGGTAAACTTTCGATCTCCCATCCACTCATCAAGATTTCTCTTGAAGAGAGTCAGTGAGGGGCTCTGCCTAATACGAACTGGGATCCTGTTCCAAAGCATGGGAAGCCTCTGGGTTATGAATCTATCCCTCCAGCATGTCCTATTCATACTTGTGCCAAGGTTTAAGTCTTTAGCTCTCATGGTCCTGATGGATTTGGATTTTTTGAGGTGGAGCATGTCCATCAGATCCTGATTGGACATGGCCTTGTACGTCAGGCAGAGATCACCTCTGAGCAGGCGGTATGCTACTGAATAGAGCTGAAGTTTCTTTAGTCTGGCGGAATAAGACATATGTTGGAGACCCTTGATCCTTTTGGTGAGGTACTTTTGTGGTCTCTCCAGCTGTTGCAAGTGCCGGGTGAGGTACATACCAAATGGGGCATTGTACTCAATCATGGGTCTGATGAGGGAGGAATATAGGGGTACAATGACATCCTTGGATCTGGATGTGAATCCCTTCATGATGAGGTGTGCAAGGTAGAATGTTTTTCTAACCACTTTGGCAACGTGGGTGTCAAATGAAAGGTCGCTGTCTACTTGGGTCCCTAGGTCTCTGATTACTTTTTCCATACTCAGTGGGTTGCTGTCTATGTGATAATTTGTGGGTACTTTGTTTTTTCCAAAGGGGATGACTATACATTTTTGGCATTTAGTTTAAGGCCGTGACTACGGCACCAGTTGTCCGTTTCAGTGAGGCCTTTTTGTAGGATGTGTGTGTCTGCTGGTGTATCGACTATGGCACCTAGTTTGTAGTCATCTGCGAACTTTGTCAGCCACAGCCCTCCCATGTTTGCTTTAACATCTGAGAAATAAATGCCGAACAAGAGGGGTCCCAGGACAGATCCCTGTGGGACACCACTTGTGACTGGCTTTGAGTCTGACATTGCTCCAGCGATTTTAACTTTATGGGTTCTGTCCTTTAGCCAGTTTGCAACCCATCTAGTGACATAAGGGTTTACTTTTAAGCTGTTTAGCTTATCTATGATGCCTGAGTGGGGTATTGTGTCAAAGGCCTTAGCCAAGTCCAGGTATGCTGTATGGACTGCTTTGCCCTCATCAATGGCTCTAGTGACTGTTTCGAAAAAGTCAACCAGGTTTAAAAGGCAGGATCTGCCCTTTACAAAGCCGAACTGGGTGGGGTCAAGTGTCTGTAGGTCCCCTATGTCTCTGTTTATGAGTTCCATAATGATTCTTTCCATAGCTTTGCAGACTAGGCTAGTTAAGCTTATGGGGCAGTAGTTTCCAGGGTCTGTAGAGGCACCCCCCTTGTGGAGTGGGACCACTGTTGCTGTACACCAGTGTTCAGGTACATATCCCGAAGTAAAGCTAAGGTTAAATAACATTTTTATGTGTGGGTTTAGCTCCTCTTGGAGTTCACGTAACACGCACCCCGGGATACCGTCAGGTCCCATTGATGCTGTGTTTTTTGCTTTGTTTAGGGCGGTTCTCACTTGGACATCTGAGATTACAGGGAGATTACATTCAGCTGGGATAAGTATTTCTTCTTTTGGGGGTGAAGGAGGCGAGAAATTTGCACTGAACCTGTCAGCCAGAATGTTAGCAATATCTGTGGGTTCAGTATATTTTTTGTTGTTGTGAACCAACTCTGAGCATATCTGAGGGTTTCTGCCAAGGTTTCTAACATAGCTGAAGAAGGCTTTGTGGTTATCTTTAGTGTCCTTAGCGATTTTTCTCTCAAAGTTTGCCTTGGATGTTTTTATGAGAGAACGTAGTGTTCTGCTAATGTTGATCAGAGATGTCTTCCCTTCATGGGATTTCACTCTGATGTGCAGTAGCTTCCTTCTTTTGTTATACAATTTGTTTATGGCTGAGGTCCACCAGACAGGATGCTTACATTTGGTGGAGAGGGACTTGGATTTGTTTGGGATTGCATGATCCATGCATTCTTGGAGATGTCCATAGAAAGCATTTGTGAAGAATTCGGCATTGCGGGATGTGGTATCCACTGGCACAGTGGGCTTAAAGGATACCATCTCCGTCTTAAGAAGAGTGAAGTCTGCTTTTGAGAAGTTTTTCACTGTGGTCTTTTGTGCTGGGGGTAGAGGTGGGATATGTATATCCAGGGTGATTAGTTTGTGGTCAGATCTCACTAGTGAGGGGTATACTTCCGGTGTGGAGCATTTTGTCCCCATGTTTGTGATGATCAGGTCTAGCATATTATCTCCCCTAGTGGGAGAGGTGACTAGTTGTTTCAGTGCATTTGAATTTATGAATTCCAGGAACCTTTGGGCTAGGATATTAGGGCTAGAATAATGTACCCAATCTATGTTTGGGTAGTTGAAGTCTCCCAGTATGATGGTATTTTGTGATACATTCATATCCTCCAATGTCTTCAGGAAGGCTGAGTGGGGTTCTTGAGATTGGGAGGGTGGTCTGTAACATGCTACCAGTTGTATAGCAGTTTTGCCTATGGTTAGTTGCACCTGTATGGTCTCTCATGTGTTGCTACTAACCTGGAGGTGTGGGTGTCCTTTATGAATATGGACACTCCCCCTCCCTTTGTGGTTCAGCCCGGGTTTTGGGGCGAAAAGCATGATACGAGGTATAGCCTGGTAGCACTGGGGTGCTCTCAGGAGCCTTGAACCAGGTTTCAGTTACTGCACAGACGTCGATGTTCTCCATGCTGAGGAGTGCATCAAGTGCCTGCATCTTGAGATTTAGACTTCTGGCATTGAGCAGCATTACCCTTAGTTTTTCCATTTTGTTTTCTAAGGAGGTGGGTTTGTCTTTTGAGCCTTGCCTAAAAAGGAACTACGGGGTGGCAAGAGCCTTAGCCAATATCCGGAAGCCCAGTGGTGACAGGTGTAAGCCATCCCTTGAAGCAGCGTGGCTTGTCCAACATATCATCCCAGGCAGACAGACATTGGATCCCCTTAGAATGACACCAGTACTTGAGCCAATTGTTAAAGCTGATCATCTTGTCTTTGTATTGTGGTATCATTCTTGGTGAGGGCAAGATGCTGCTCAGGGTCAGGGTCATACCAGCCTGGGCTACATAATCGGAGAGCTCCTCTATGTCTCTTTTCATGTAGTCCAGGGAGGTACGTCTCAGGTCATTCACACCAGCATGGACAATGACGGAGTCATATTTGTACTTGCTTTGGAGTGACCTGAGTGCGTGTGTTATGTGGCGGATCCTAGCCCCTGATAGACAGCTCACAGTCACCTTCTCCTTGTTCAGCCTGGTCAGTGGGACATCAGTGTGTCTGACTATGGAGTCACCTATTACTAGTGTATCAGGCAAGGTGTTTGGCCTTAAGGGCTGCGATTGGTCAACACACTGATTTATTGAAGTATGTGTTGCATGTGTTTTGTTTTGAGGTGGTGGATTTTTGGATGTCTGCTTTGGGAGCCTCTGTTGTTTTGGTAAGTTTTTTATTAGAGCCTCCGAGTATGTGTGCCAGTTCTCATACAGCTCTCATGGTTATTGGACTTTAGGACCCCTATTGTAGTCAAATGACAAAGTGCCATATATTTACATACAAATCCAAAGCATTATGGACAGTTTGTAGTGCATAGCCACAGAAGTGGAATGAAGAATCCTTACAGAATTCCAGGGAATATTATTATGGCCAACAGACTGTCACACGTAAACCTACATGCAGAACAGCACTATCAGGATCTGCTTGAACAGCACTATCAGGATCTGCTTGTGGTTCTGAAACAAAATCGGTAAGAAAGGCTTTCTAACAGGCAGCACTAACTTGTAATATTTGAATGAGCATCTGACTATGAAGCTGATGTAATTATTCCCTCTTCTTGTCATCATGGCTAAAACAGAATCACTAGTACTTCACAAGAGCAGTTCCCCAGTCATTGAGGGATCGTATGTTGTAATTTAGCAAAAAGATTTTATTTTAAAAGTTGTTTTTCTTCTCAGACTTGCTAGCTAACTATAATTATGCCACTGATCACTGAGGAATGGTAGACAGTTAGGCTAAGGATAAAACTGCAGTGATTAACTTTTGTAAATAAGTATGCTTATGTATAGCAGGTAAGAAGGGCAGACATGCAGAGAGTACCTAACCAGTCCTTTTCCTTGTTTTATTGCCACTTCCTATACTCTATGGAAAGCAGGGCTGATAGGAAGCTGTTAGTCAACTGCTGCTTTTATATTGTTTTTAAAAGGATATAGGAATATAAGAACATTTAGGCAGTGCTACTGACCAGTTCTCTCTGCTTTGCCTTAAAGATGTAACCTCTTCCAAATTCCTGATCACCATCATATGCAAATATGATATAGCTAGAGTTTCAAGTTGTAGGGCGAATAGCATACAAGAGAGATGGTCAATGATCCTCTGGCCAGCATGAATGACATTTATTCTGGATCTTTACACCATTCATCACATTATTTTGTACAGGTGTTAATATAAAGTCATGGATTATGATTAAAAGGTTCTGAGAATGAGGGATAAATATGCAGTGAATGTCTGTATCTCAGCTCTCTTCAGTTAGACCTGCAGTTAAGACCCATGCACTCCCGTTCAGGTTCATAGGTTAAAAGAAAGACTCATCAGAATCACTTATGGATCCACTATATTAACAATCATTTCTCAGATGACAGCTGCGATCAAGCACGTACTGTGAGTCAGACCCATAGGTATTCTATACCACCTAACTAGGGTTATGTTGCAAAACTACCACCAGAGAGATGTCAAAGCCTGTCTACCATTCCTCTGCTGACCTGAAATGACTAAATAAGTCTATATGCTGTCTACCTGATTCCTGACTACACTAAAGGAGAGTTGTATCCTGAAGTAAATGAATTAGTCTGTGTGCTGTCTACCTGATTCCTGAGTAGACTAAAGGAGAGTTGTATGGCCCTTCTCAAACCCTCAAGCAAGGAAGACTGTATGTGCTGATACAGTACCTTGAAATAAAACATGCAGTAGTAACATACTGTCAGTATTCTAAGAAAGATTATCTTTCAAGGCTTCATATTTTTTGTTTAAAAAGGCAGAACAAAATATATTTTAATTCAGTAACAGTTCTGTCAAATGGCATCCATTATGAGTTAACCTCTTTGGTAGTGTGAAAGCTTGTACGTTAAGTAGTAACCAAGTATAAAGGCTCTGCCTAATACTGGTTATCATTCAGCTAAAAAGGTTGTGGTAAAATATGGGTTTCCTCACAGACCTGGGATCTATTTCCCAAGTGTGTTTGTGGACACAAGGTCTACCAGCTAATTAGTACTGACCATCTCACACCCCACCCCTTATACTCCACCACACTTCTTCATATTCCAGTTTCTTACAAATACATCTTACTGTTCACTACCCTACATACCCCTCCATCATGACATGCCATTCATCACCAACTTAGAACTACCCACCCTACATACCCCTCCATCACAACATGTCATTCATCACCAACTTAGTACTACCTACCCTACATACCCCTCCATCACAACATGCCATTCATCACCAACTTAGTACTACCTACCCTACATACCCCTCCATCATGACATGCCATTCATCACCAACTTAGTACTACCCACCCTACATACCCCTTCATCACAACATGCCATTCATCACCAGTTTAGTACTACCTACCCTGCATACCCCTCCATCACAACATGCCACTCATCACCAACTTAGTACTACCTACCCTACATACCCCTCCATCATGACATGCCATTCATTACCAACTTAGAACTACCCACCCTACATACCCCTCCATCACAACATGTCATTCATCACCAACTTAGTACTACCTACCCTACATACCCCTCCATCACAACATGCCATTCATCACCAACTTAGTACTACCTACCCTACATACCCCTCCATCATGACATGCCATTCATCACCAACTTAGTACTACCCACCCTACATACCCCTTCATCACAACATGCCATTCATCACCAATTTAATACTACCTACCCTACATACCCCTCCATCACAACATGCCATTCATCCCCAACTTAGTACTACCTACCCTACATACCCCTCCATCACAACATGCCATTCATCACCAACTTAGTACTACCTACCCTGCATAACCCTCCATCACAACATGCCATTCATCACCAACTTAGTACTACCTACCCTACATACCCCTCCATCATGACATGCCATTCATCACCAACTTAGTACTACCTGCCCTACATACCCCTCTATCACAACATGTCATTCATCACCAACTTAGTACTACCTACCCTACATACCCCTCCATCATGACATGCCATTCATCACCAACTTAGTACTACCTACCCTACATACCCCTCCATCACAACATGCCATTCATCACCAACTTAGTACTACCTACCCTACATACCCCTCCATCACAACATGCCATTCATCACTAACTTAGTACTACCTACGCTACATACCCCTCCATCACAACATGCCATTCATCACCAACTTAGTACTACCTACCCTACATACCCCTCCATCACAAACACAACATGCCATTCATCACTAACTTAGTACTACCTACCCTACATACCCCTCCATCACAACATGCCATTCATCACCAATGTAGTACTACCTACCCTACATACCCCTTCATCACAACATGCCATTCATCACCAACTTAATAGTACTTACTCCCTCTCTATCCTTCCTATATGTCCACTCACACAACTGCCGCTCTTCTGCCCAAACTCACTCACTTCTCTGACATAGGACTCTCTTTATATGCAACACATACTCCCTTCCTTAAAAAAGCTAAAAATTCTAAACTTACATGTAAAAACTAAAATAAAACTAGCTTCCATACAGGAATACAACACAAAGAAAAAACTGCTACCCACTAATCCGATACACATTGCCACAACCTAATACTATGTGGTGACATTCACCAATCTTAGACCCACTCACTCTCTCTTTATCACAAGAACTGTCACAAAACCCTTAACCTCACTACCATCAACCTCCAAAGCATCAGAAACAAAATTACAGATTTCCATGCTTGGCTTGAACACTGTAAGCTAGATATTGTAGCAGCAACTGAGACTTCGCTAAAACCTTATATTAAAAACTCTGAGTTCCTCCCATCAGGCTTTTCTTGCCTGAGAACAGATAGGCCCAGAAAAACAGGTTGGGGCATTGCTCTCATATACCATAATACTTTTAATGTAGTCCCATATAACAAACCCACTCCCACATTTCCTACAGCCGAAATACTAATTTTCTGCTTGAAAATGAATAGCAGCAAAAGCATCTGCATTATAGTCACATATATCCCCCCGGGTAACAATATCCCAATACTTGAAGAAATACTAGCCTGGTCATCCAAACATATAGAGAATGAAACAATCATACTTGGTGACATGAATATTAACTGCTTAGACATCATACATTATCACCCAACAAACAATATCAATCTATTTAAGTACACCCAACTCATTACTACCATAACCAGACCTAACAAAAACAAAGCCTTATTACTAGACTGGGTCCTTGTCTATGACCCTAGTAAAATCTCTTCCACTGGCACTCGACCTAATAGCATTAGTGATCACCTACCAGCACACATAATTCGCACACCAATTCCAGTGTTTAATGTACACCACTATAAGCATACCAGAGACCTATCTAACTTTTGCCCAACTACCTTTAATTATACCCTACGAAATATCAACTGGCATCCACTTAAAGTCCTACCACTGAATGATGCTGTTGAATTCTTTAACTCAACATTCCTCCATGTACTAGACAATCTCTTTCCTCTCCAACATAGGAGAATGAAAGCCAACCAGACCAGTTGGCTTACCAAATCCACTAAACAACTAATGAAAGCTAGGGATAAGGCCTGGAAATTATAGCATACAAGTAAAAATCCTGCAGACTTCACTCAATACAAACAACTGCGTAATCAAGTAAAGTGACTTGTCATCAAAAACAAACAAGACTACTACATTACTCTAGAAAACGACTATATGCAAAATCCTAAAAAGTTCTGGAGGTCCATAAACTCTCTGTTATAACCAGGCAAAAGCGATAATCCCTCCTCTGATCCAGACATTGCTCCGGCTGAAACTGCGTCACTTTTTAACTCATTCTTTATAAACAGTATAGTCAATATCACTGCCAACTTCCCTCTAATCAACCCACTGCCCCCAGACCCATCAGTTACAACAAGACCAAACTTCTCTCTTGTACCCATACCTACCTCTACCATAAAGAAACTCCTGCTTAAACTTAAACCTGGATCAAGTGCTCCAGATAACTTACCACCAGAATTCCTCCAAAAGTCAGACACTATAACCTATCCCATTAGTATACTACTAAACAGATCCATTCAAGAGTCCTTCATTCCCACCATCTGGCAAAAGGCATTTATCCTCCCTCTCCACAAAGGTGGATAGTTGTCTCCTCATTATTTCTTAACCTTTCTAAGGCATTTGATACTGTTTCCCACTCGCTTCTTTTGACCAAACACTCCAATTTAGGCACATCATCCCCTACCCTAGCCTAGTTTTCCAACTACCTTACAGATAGACAACAAGCAACCAGATGGCACCAGTCCCTCTCTCCTTTCCTCAACATCAATATTGGAGTCCCACAAGGGTCCATACTAGGTCCACTGCTCTTCAGCATTTTCATTAATGATTTCCATACCAGCATACCCCATGCTAAAGTCATCCAATATGCACCATCATCTGCATGGCCAAGTCTACTTCAGAACTACTTACATTCACCCAAAATGTCTTCATCTCCACTGAAACCAGGATGTATAATAACCATTTAGCCCTAAATGCTAATAAAACCAAACTCATGTTATTCACCTCAAAAAAACAACACTCCTAACCAAAAATGAATTTACCATCAACTTACTCAGCAACACTTGCCTTGGATTAGTCCCATATACCAAACTTCTAGGGGTCATCATAGACAAACACCTAACTTTCGACCAGCACATTAACACAAACATAAAAAAAATACATCAGAAACAAGGCATCCTGTATAGGCACAGACACTTCCTCACCTATGCAGCAAGACTGTCCCTTGCCTCTTCCTTTCTACTTCCATTCTTGCTCTGTGGTGCACCTCTCCTTACTAATATACAATCCTCTCTTAAATTCAAACTGGACTCATGCTACGATAAAATCGCAAAATTTATAACCAGCGCCAAATACTCCTCCCACCACTGTGTATCACTCCAATGTCTAAACTGGCTAGAACTTCCCCAACATCTAACATACATGCAACTAACCACAGCTCATAAGCTAATCTATAAGCCTTCTAGCTGTCCTGCCCTCTCCTCTCTGTTCACCATCTATTACTCAAATAGACCTCTGCGATCAGTCAATCAGATACTCCTTAAAGTAGCAATACCTAATCTTTCTGCCTGCAAATGTGCTACCTGTATGCCATAACAAAACTATGGAATGCTCTCCCTCCTTCAATTATGTCCACTAGCAACCCTGAATGCTTTAAGACTTCGCTGAAACAAAACCTGTTCTTCCATTGGCTATGTACATGCACCAGGACTCACTATAAAGAAACCCAATAATCCTAGCCTTCCTACTTTTCCTCCCCATCTCACTTACAGCTCAGACTCCTCATATATGCATTCAGTGCTTTGAACTTACTAAGTCCAACATGTGCCACCCAGCCACACATAATCTACTATATCAGTAACCTACCATATCTTATATTCATTCTTGATGCCCATATAGCAATAGCTCTAAGGCTATACCTTACTTTCAGAATCTTTAATCTGCTGCATTCCATCTTCCCCTCTCTACTGCAAAACTGCAACACTGCATTGTTCACACAGTCGCTATTATCCCATGTCATCAACTGTATTCTTGTTTGGCTTGCATTCTTAATACTAGTTGTACAGATGTTAGATTTTATCTATTTTATTGTATCACCTATTCTGTAATGTGTTCTGTACCATCACTGCTTGATTTCTATATTTTGATTCTGTAGCTTTATCATGTTTGTTTTTGGAGCTTTTCCCCTAGGCCTCTACTGAAAATGGGCTCAGCCTGGCCCACTAGACCTCCCAGTAAAGAAATGCAAATAAATAAATAAATAAATTACATTTAGGATACAGACAACTGAAATGCACTGCAAACAGCTGTTCTGAATAAGTTACACAAAGTTTGTGCTGCTCATTTTAAATAATTTTCTGCAAAGAATCAGACCTAGTCAGAAAGACCTGAAACAGTCACCTGCTTTATTCTTTCTCCTTTGCTCATTTTGTTAAAGTTACCTGCCCAGCACTGTTCATTCCAGCTGTGACAAAGTGGGGCACTGGCACCATAAGTCTACTGATGGGCTAGTGTTACTCAAACTGAATGACATACAGCAGCTATGCAGTAGCAGAATGGCTTGCTGTGGAGGCTTTTGAGAAAGTGGCGAAAGTATCATCTTAGATGCAGAGGTCTCTAGCAGAGAAACTGTGAGTGGAAAAGTCCCAGAGACACTGGAATACATTGGTCAGAGAGACCTAAGGATCTCTTGAAAAAAAGATAAAATAGTCATTTGTAGAGAGGAAGGGCTGTCCGAAGCAAAGTAGACAAACAGAAAATTTAGATAGAAATACAGGTTGATGTTTCTAGCTAAGGCAATAGGTTTAGCACTGGATATCCTGAAAATATAAATCTGTACTTTGTTTATAGACTGTATACGGTATTTCATTTTTAGTTAAGAGTAAGCATCTTTTGGTTCAAAAACTGAAGTCTCTGGACCGTTTTCTAATCTGTTCTAAAGTTAAAGTGCACTATAAAGCTAATTCCATGAGTGTACAATGCCTGCTTTGTCACGCATTTCAAATTAAAATAGGTAGTTGCTCTTCCTACTGCAAATGTTCTGCCCACCTGTGAACACAGTGGCTGCTAACATTGAGGCTTGATACATATATTTACCAGGGTGGCAGGGGAAAAAAAAATCTGTAATTAGTCCTGTATGGTAGAGGCTGTTACTCTTAGTATATGGTTGCATGTCACTTTAACCTAACCTATTCAGCCTGTGTCTTATTCTCTACACAGTCAGCCTTGTCCAGATTGGGTTAAGCAGACTAGTTTCTTTAAGTGGGGTATCTCAGGTGGTCCCACCCTAGCTAATAAATGAACCAGTACTATTTCTGAAGACACTCCCCTCTTCTGAGCTCTGCTGCTGCGTATCAAAACCAATTGCTGTATACCTACAGGCACAGTCAGTCTCCCCTTCTGCTATCTTTTTTTCCCCTTAATTCATTCATCACAGATATCTGCTTTTTCTTCTTGGCTTTCTTCTTTCTTAGTTTGCACCACAACTGTAAGACCACTCAACCTCCTGTTCTCTAACATCCTCTTTCTCTCTCTCTCTCTCTCTGATTGTCTTCCTTCTTATATTTTACATATTATGACTGCAGGGCCAAGTAAAGAATGTATCATGTTACAGAGACATATAATTATTTTTAAGTATGGAGTTACAGAGACAGATAGCACTTATATGCTAAAGGAATTCACAGCTGAGTATAAACAGTTCACCACGTTTTCATTCAGTTCTTCTCTGGACTACCCAGACAGCTTTCCTCTTTATGTCCAATTTAAGTAACTATATTAGTTTACTCTGAGCTCTGTTATGGACTTAGTTACATAGTTCCTTCATTTGCTTGCTAAATTTGGGTCTTAGCCTACTGCTCTTGAACTTCAAAGTAGGTCAAAAATGAACTTACCTTCCTTCTAAAAAAAAACAAAGCTGCTTATCCACATAAATGAACCACCAAAAACTGAAAGTTTACCTAGTGTGAAGAGTTTTTTTATACTGTTGTTGCCCCCACTGGCTGTCATTCATCAGCCCCCTCCTGGTCAACTGAACTTTTTGCTCACCATTACTGGTGTGAGGACTGATTGGGAGGGGCCATCAGGGCTTACTTGAGGATTTTTTTTTTTTTTTGCTGTAAGGCTTACTCCCTGTGTGCACCTGGCAAAGTGACAGGAAGGGGGCATGCAATGGACTGACCACAGAGGCTGTCCTCTGACTTCCACAAGGGGCATTCCCTGCAAGCAGCCCTGCTCTTCCTCCCAAAGAACTTAGCAGTGGTTCCCCTGGTCTCCAGCAGGGAAATCACACTGCCTTGTGTGCCCCTGAGTGCACACAACCCTCCCCACCTCCTGGGAGAGATGGCCTTTCAATTCTGTGAGGGGCGCATCCATTCACTTCTCCTTCTCCCTGTCTGGCTCCTCCCGTGCTTGGACCATCAATCAAACCCCAGCCACTTTAGTTGTTGTCAGGACACCAACCATCTGTGTCAGAAAGCCAAACTATCAAATCTGTAGAGTTACTGCAGCCAGCGGCTTGCAAAAATCAAATCCATTTCCCCTTCCAGTTTCCTCCATATATTCTAAGCCATTAATAAGTAGTCAGTAGTCTTGTGCCCCACTATTCTTTCTTAGAGCTTATTCCAGTTGTCCACAACTCTCTCTGTGAAGGACTACTTCCTTAAATCCATGCTAAAAACCTGTCCTTTCATTCTGGACATCATGACCTCTCTGGCCACCTCAATCATTTAATTTTAGCTCAGCTCCTTTTCAGTTATCCCTTATGATTGTATGGCCCCAAATCATGACCCTTCTTCACTTCTATAGTCAATGGACACATCCCAACAGGTTATAGTGTCCACCCATTTCCCCATCCCTGTAGCCTTGCTTTCCATTCTTTCTAAATTCTAGTTACTTTCTAGTAACTTTTTCTTTCTCTCTCTCTTTACAGTATCCTAAACTGGATGTAGCATTCTAACTGGAGCATGACCTCTGAGCTGTAGAGTGTGAATGTAACCTTCTTGTTTTACAAATCTGCGCTCCTCTGGATGCAGTCCAACACATTGTTTGTCTTAGCTATTGCTTTCTCACTCTGCAATTGGTGTTTCATTATCTGTATTGCAACAACACCGCTAGAGTTTCCTCTTCTCCAATTACTTTTTCTTTTTAAAAACCTTTATTAAATTCATACAGTTTTAACATTAACATGGGTACACATACAGCTATATAAAAGAAAAGAAAACAAATGATTGTAAATACTTTTCATAAGTGTCCTGCGTTATACATACATGCATTCTTTTTTAACAATTATCATTCATCACTCTAACATTAAATACATTGCTCTGGGATTTTAACAATGCCTTGTTTCTCTGGCTGTTTTACATAGGTGGAACATCTTGCATTTTTTTTCTGTGCTGAAGATCAGCCCATTCTCTTAGTTTCTTTTTGGGGTAAATACTTAGTCCTTCAAAATCACCCCATCTTTGTATCATCTTCAGAGATGTTTATCTTGCTCACTATAGCAGTTGTGATGTTTGTGATGTCAGAGATAAAAACAGTGAAGAACACAGAGTCTCAGCATAAACTCCTGAGAAACTCCACCACTTAAATCTCTATCTTTGGGTAGTGAATTCTCATCACTATCCCTTCATCCAACTGTCTGCCACAGATTCATTTTCACCTTACTCATACCACCATGTATTTGCTTATAAGCCTCATTAAAAGGCCTCACTGGAATTCAATTAGTTGGTACATACCAGATGTCCTTCATTCACACTTGTAGTAATCTAGTTACAGAAATGTATTAAGATCAACTACTAGGGCCTTCTACCTATGAATCAGTATTAGTTATCATCCTGTGGTTGGTTGTCTTTGGGATTTCAACAGATATTTCAGACATATCTCCTACATGAGTTTCCTTGCAGCAAGGCCAGATTTCTCCTGGGTTGGTTTCAGCTCTTCTATTACAAAATGGCATATTGTAGCCATTTCTACAGTCATCAGAGATATCACCACAGCTACTAAACAGATCAGCCAGTGGATCTTACTGATATTCCAGATGTTTTAAAAATCATCACTGGTGTGCATTCCTGTCCCTGCAAGTTGTCTTTCCCTAGAGCATGCAATTTCATCTTGATTTTCACTGGGTCAATCCTTCTATCTAGCCATTCCAACTCAATTTCTTTTTTCTCATACTGAAACTCATTCCCATTTTTTGCACGTGAAGAAATTGTCAAAGACATCATTTAAGACTTGTTTTTAATTTTTCTTTCTCAGTTTGGAATCCGTTGCTCTTCATAGATTTGTTCCATTCAGTGGAGCTCTGGCAGTTTATAGACTACTGTCCAATGGGTGCATCCTGAGCCTTTTGACAAAATCAAGTTATCTCCTCATAATTCCAACAAATGTTCATATCTCTAGAATCATGAGTCACTAAAGAAATACAAATATCAAACTGGTCAGCACAAACTAGTCTTTACAGTGATAACATTCATGAGATTTTAGGTCTTAAACTGAATTTTGTAAATCACAATAAACACAGTAAATATTAATACTTGTAGTTGTTGTAATCAGCTTATACAACCCAGCAGCATCTCAAGTTACACACACATCAGCAGCATTTTGCTGTTCCTGCTGTGAGCCTTCATATTAGTTTAACTAGTTCTGCCTGTATTACTTGGCTGTTGAGACTGTAAATAAACAGATTATGAACATCTCTCTATTTAGCTGACTTAGACAAGCCCAAATATCAACGCAGCTCCGCTACCTACCTTGTAAGCTTTCAGGTGAAATCCTTCAATGGTTTGTATGTAACATGATTTTACGATTATTAGTTCAAATATAAACAGGCAATATTTTATACCTATAGGTGTTTCTAGCCAGAACCTAGAACGACACTTGCTGGCATTACTAGGTTTTAATGCTTTAATAACATCAAGTACATTCCAATTTTCCTTCTTTCTGTTGTATATCAGAAAAACCTTCTTGTTCTCATTTATCCCCCCTCTTAGCTCTTTACTCATGTTTCAGGTTTCATGTTCAAGTTCTGGTTTATTGAAATGCTTATACTTAAACACCATTACAAACAGTACACTAGAAAAATAAAGAAGTAATAAGTACAATAAAATAATATGAAAATAAAGAAAGAACAGCAAATTACAACTAGACTGCATATACCAGAGCAAAGAGAGTGTTTGTAGCCATCAAGTGTCAGGATAGAGCTGAGCCATTATGGCAGGAAATTCCAAACACAGGGCCCCTTGTAAGCAAAAGAACAAGCCCCTAAGGTATTAAACCATATCCTTAGAACCAAAAATAATTCACATGTAGACAAAAACAAGATGCGCACAGTCCAGTACAAGCATAGAAGATCCCTAAGATAAGGGAGACCCAAGTTGTATAAGGATAAATAAACCAGGATGAGGGTTTTATAGGTGCTGCAAGACTGAATAGGTAACCAGTATAGTCTATGCAGCACTGGCATGATGTGACTGTATCTAAGCACTCCACTAAGTAGCCAGGAAGTTGCACCACTTCTAATCAGTCAATCTCAGCATCTGGTAGCCACAGATAAAGGAGTATTGCAGCAGTCTATGTCTGAGAGACCAAACTGTCGACAAATCAGCAGGAGAATGAGGCACTAAATAAGTAAGATATTCCGTACATGATAAGAGGAATATTTGAAGAAGATAGAAACCTAGACCTTGTAGATAAGCTACTCCAATATCACACAAAGATATTGCACCTTAGAAACAAACTCCAGATTATTGCCATTATAGATAATTTAAGGTGACAAAACTGGGGATGAAGACTTATGCACACTGGAGTGGATGGCCATTGATGGTATTAAGCTTGAGCCGATTATCAATCATCCAATTGTGGATGCATTCCAAGTTGAATCCAATGTATCCCACTCCACAAGGGGGGATCCTGGGAACTACTGCCCCATCAGTCTGATGACCCTGATCTGCGTGGCCATGGAACGTATTATCATGGAACTTATAAACAAAGATATTGGCAACCTTCAAACACTGGACCCCACGCAGTTTGGGTTCATCAAGGGCCAGTCTTGTCTTTTGAACCTGATTGACTACTTTGAGTCAGTCCCCAGAGCCTTGGACAAGGGTAAGGTGGTCCACACAGCCTATCTGGACCTCGCCAAGGCCTTTAACACCATCCCCCACTCTGGAATCATAGATAAACTTACTAAGCTGGGCATTAATCCCTACATCACTCGATGGGTTGCCAACTAGCTTACTGACAGAACCCACACTGTAAATGTAGCCGACTCCAAATCCAGCTCCAGACAAGTGACAAGTGGAGTACCTCAGGGTTCAGTCCTGGGACCGCTCTTGTTTGGCATCTACTTCTCTGAAGTACAGGCCAATACTAAGGGACTCTGGCTAACAAAGTTTGCAGATGACTGCAAACTGGGAGCCATTACTGAATCCCCAAATTATGTGGATATTCTGCAAAAGGGCCTTACAGAAACAGATGCTTGGTGCCAGAGCCATGGACCCAAGCTCAATGCCAAGAAATGTATAGTTATCCCCTTTGGGAAAAGAAATGTACCCATGAATTACCACATAGGTGGCAGTACACTAAACACCGAAAGTGTGATAAGAGACTTAGGGACACAGGTGGACAGTGGTCTCACTTTCGATAACCACATCACCACAACAGTCAGGAAATCCTTCTATGTGGCACACCTCATCACTAAGGGCTTTTCATCCAGAAAAAAGGAGGTCATTGTCCCACTGTACTCATCCCTCATTAGACCCATTATAGAATACAATGCCCTGTTTGGTATGTACCTCTCAAGACATCTGCAACAACTGGAAAGGCTGCAGAAATACCTCACTAAAAGAATCACAGGCCTAAAGCAGATGCCCTATGCTGACCGTCTAAAAAAAACTCTACCTATACTCTGTCGCATAGTGTCTATTCAGAGGCGATCTCTGCTTAACATACAAGGCCATTTCAAACCCAGAGCTGTTGGACATGCTACACTTAAAGAAATCCAATCCCTCAGAGACACACATGCTCCAGGGATCTAAACCTTGTCATCACAATGAACAAAACATGCTGGAGGGATAGGTCCCTGACCCAGAGACTCCCCAGACTCTGGAACAGACTGCCCATACATGTCAAGCAGACCACCTCTTTGGCCCTCTCCAAAAGAAACCTTGATGATTGGATGGGAGATAGGAAATTCACCATGGGAATCATGTCAGTCGCCCTGCTAGACAGGGGTCCAGGGAAGTAAATACTGTGGGAAGAAATAGCCAGGGAATTGTTATGGATAGGCTTGTATAGGCCCTAGGGCCGATAGCCTAGTACCAACCTATGAATCTATGAGATAGATTGGTTAGCATCATCACAGAATCTTGAGGGAAGTAGAGATGCAGCTAAACATCATCAGCATAAGAATGGAGCTTCTGCTTTGAAAAACATCCACTAGCAAGAGCATATATGGCAAACAACAATGGACCTAAAGTAGAATCCTGTGGCACCCCACATGTCAAAGGGGTAAGGAGAGGAGAACTTTAACCCCTGACCTAACCCACTGAATATGACCAGTAAGATAAGATGCAAATTACTGATGGCTAACACTCAATATACCACAATAATGGGTGAAATAGTCTAGTAAGATACTGTGGTCAACCATGTCAAGTGCAGAACAGTGATCTAAAAGGACCAGGACGGAATAGCATCACTAATTTCTTGCCATGGAGATAATTAATAACTCTTATAATGGAGGTCTCATCACTGTGCCTAGACCTAAAACCAGACTGAAATGGATGATAGATTTAATGATCATGTGAATATGAATCCACAGACCAACTTCTCTAGGACCTTTCTAATGAAAGACAGATTGGATATGAGTCTGTAGTTGTCCAAGTTATCATTTAATTATTTTTATTATTTAACATTTATTTACTGGGAAAGTCTGACTGAGACAGAGCCCATTTTCAGTGAAGGCCCAAGGAGAAATGCTCCAGGCACATCTTTAGAATGTGGGAGGAAACTGGAGCACCTGGAAGAAACCCGCATGAACACAGGGAGGACATGCATACTCAGCACAGAAAGCACCCCAGCTTAGAATCAAACTGGAGAACCTCTTGCTGTGAGGCAACAATGCTAACCTCCGCACCATGGTGCCACCCATCATCATCCAATGCAGCCTTCTTGAGAATGTAAGTAGCTTTGGCCTCCTTTAAATTTATAGGAAATACTACAGTCTCAGGAGATAAGGTGGCAGTCAGATGGAGACCAGGACCCAGAACATCCAGGCAAGATTTTACAAGCCTAGCTGGACATGTGTCAGTCTGCAGGTAGTTAAACACATACTGGAAATTGTCATAATCAAGTGTCTCAGGCTCAGATCAAGAGCACGACTTTAGCTCTTTTGAATTTATCACCGCTTGGAAAATTTACTGTAAGTTACTATAAATGTACCAAGACCAATACCTGACCTGATGGAGCCAAACTTGAAAGCAAAATACCTAGCAGTAAGTGTAGATCAGAGCATGTGTTGTACCTTTAAGACCCATTCCAATCTGTGGGGATGTGCATATAAGTACTGAGCACGTACAAGCAAGAGTACCATTTTGAGTGAGCAGCTGGAGTGAAAGCATGTATGTGTGTAGCAGTCAGTTAGTTCATTTAAGTTTAATGTTCCAGTCATCCATCCTAATGTATTTGTGTGTAATAAACTACTTAAATGAACACCCAAGCCTCATCATCTGATTTGAAAAGACAAGATGAGTGACATGGTGTCAGAATGGGATCCGAAGTAAAACTTCTTCAAGACCATGAGGCACGCAGCCACAATTGGAGGAATATACAGAACTGAATCATGCAAAGCTCATACGACTTGCAAACAGATCAGAAAGATAAATCCACATACTAAAACTTGTTTAAATGATTTTTACTCAACGAATATAAAATGAAGCATTCAAACCATTTGAAAAGAGTTTCTAATTAAACGAAATGTTCGAAAGTACGATATATTGATAAAAGTTCTCAAAATGCTTATGAAAATGCTTGAAATAACTTCCGAATTGCATAAAATGTATAAAAAAAGGAAAAAACGACCATAGTTTTTCATATTAACTAAAGCTATTCCAAATATCTGAAGTGTGCAAAGCGTTCACAAGTGTGTGCATTATTACAGTACAGTTATTTTGCCGAATATAGTCATCACAAAGAGACTTTTGTGCAGCTGAATATTGTTCGAGTACCTGGTGTGTGCATTTGAATATAATTACAAAAGTATTTTATTGGTATGGCAGAGGGATTTTGCAGACCTGCTCCACTTGTATTTGATAATGATGCTGCTGAAAATTGGAGAGTGTTTGAGCAAGAGTATGACATTTTCATACAGGCTGTTTTTTCTGATAAAGTCACAAGTGCAAAGGCATTTATTCTACTTAATCTAGCTGGTTCAGAAGCCATTAAAAGGAAGCATTCATTTGTTTATGCCCCAGTTGTGCATGCAGGGGCGGGGCAAGACCACCGTATTGTGGTACCGGCTGAAATGTGGGAAAACCATGAGTGTTTAAAATGTAAATTTAGAGAAATGTGTAACCCCTAAATGAATATTACAATGAAAAGGCACATATTTTACACAAGAGATCAAAAGCCTGGTGAAACTTTTGTAGCATATATAAGTGACTTGAGAAACAAGGGAAAAACATGTAGATTTGATGATTTAAGAGATGAGTTGATAAAAGACAGGCTTGTTTGTGGTATTAAAGATGATGCAATGAGAAAGATTTTGCTTCGAGACAGTGATTTAACTTTGAATAAGGCCATAGAGATTTGTCAGATATATAAGGTCACACAAAAGCACACCAATATGCTTACAAATGTGAAAATCATGCTTGCAGTACCTTACAGTGCTAATGTTGATAGTATGCAGCACGAGGTTAACGGCAGGACCATGCCCTGTGCCTTTCTAGTAAAACCTGTGGTCGCTTCAACAAAACCCAGAGCAGCTACAGTAAAACCCAGGGCAAACTTAGTAATGCAGAGGGGTGAGTTAGCAAAACTTTTGAGAGGCTTCATAGTCAACTGTCATAACTGTGGAAGTAGCCATGGGTCCAAACGAGAGAAATGCTTAGCTTTTGGTCAACAGTGCCACAAATGTTAAAAATGGAATCATTTCAAAAGGTTCTGTAAATCAAAATGGGCACATTCTTTGAGCAAAAGAGAGCATTCAAAGAGGCAAGTTGATCAGTTAGAAAGCTGCGACCCTACTTTTTATGTTGATGTTTTTTGTGCTTGATGAAATAGTCAATGCAGTAGATTTGTTGGCAAAGAATGAAGTATTTTGTACTGTTCTGATTAATGGGAGACCCGTAGAGCTCAAAGTTGATACTGGTTCAAAGTACGATGTTATGTCAGCAGAAATGTTTGCCAAAGTAAAAGCTGGTGAGAAGCTTGATCTGGAAAGTGTGATGTAATGATATATATATTTTTTTTCATGAGAAATGTAACTGTTGTTTTTGTGAGAACTTCCAGAAATTCCCATGCTCCCAACACAATTTTCCCATCAGGTAATAAATCTAACCTCATTCTTTTCAACATTAACCTCAGAAGCATCTGCAACAAAATTCATGGTATCTGTGTGTGTCTAGATTTTTACTCCCCAGACATTCTAATTGCTGCTGAAACTTGGCTAAAACAAGAAATAACTGGCAATGGAATTATTCCCCCAGGTTTTAACACACTCAGAATGGACACAAACTTAAAAGAGTAGGTGGTATCGCTATTATTTATAAAAACAGCTTAGAAATAACTCCAGCCTATCTATTAATAAAGCTAAACATCTGACAGCATATCTCAAAATCAACCAAAAGAAATGTATATGTATCTCAGCAGTATACATCCCGCCAGGTAACAATATTACCACAGATGAAAATAACCTACACTGAATATCTGACAACTTCCCCCAGGAAACCTTCATCTTAGGTGAATTAAATATAGACTGGCAATCCGTAAACAGCAGCAACCCCAAGGACTCTATTCAGCTATTTGGCTTCACCCAGCTAATAAGCTCCAACATGAGAGTAAACAAAATCACTAACAGGCAGTCCACACTGCACTGGATATTGTAAAAAAAAAACTATAACATAAAATCGTCTGGTTGCTTACCAGATACTATCAGTAACCACCTACCAACCGAAGTAATCAGACAACAAAATGGTTCACCCAAACAAATAAACTATAAACACGTACACAATTTAATCAAATTTGACAAAGACACATTTATTACAACCCTAACCTACTACAGCTGGAATGTGTTAAGAGTAATGCCCCTAGATGAAGCAATTAGCCACTTTAATTACACCTTCCTAATAATACTAAATGATTTAGCATCAGTTAGGACAAGAAGGGTAAAAACTAACACAGCACTGCGGCTGACAAAAGAGACCAAACAGCTCTTGCTGCAGAGAGATAAAGCATGGAAAGAATGGTATAAAAATAAAACATAACATGCCCACCAAAACTTTAGGTATCTCAGAAATCATACCAATATCCTTGTTAAATCTGATAAGAAATCATATTACAGTAATCTCCAACAAAAATCACCAAACAGCCCCAAGCCTCTTTGGTCCTCCCTAAATAAACTATCACACCCCGGCCATACCACTATACATTCAGCTTCAAACAACAAAGAGTCCATTGCCACTCAGTTCAACACTCATTTTTATTCAGTTAGTTCTATCATAAATCAATAACCACCATACTCCACCCCTCCAACTTCCATCTATTCTCAATAGTATCATGAAGGCGTTTAGTTTTCAGCCCATCTCAACATCAACCAAAAAAAAAAAAACAAACAAAAAAAAATAGCCAAATTAAAATCAACAGCCTCAGTTGCTGATAACCTTCCCAATGCATTCCTCAAAATAGGTGCAGAAGCACTAGCCCTCCCTGTCTCCATTCTGATCAACTGGTCAATAACAGAAAACTATGTCCTAGCCATCTGGAAAAAATCCATTATTATATCCCTTTACAAAGGCGGTACTTCAACAGAGTTAATAAACTATAGACCTATTGCTGTTCTATCACCCCTCTATAAAATCCTTCAGAAATTTATTCAGTCTCAGCTTATGAAACATAATCAAACACAACTTCCTCTCCAACACCCAGCACAGTTTCAGGCCCAACCATAGTAGTACTACTGGGGTTCCTATCAGATAGTCGAACTTCTGCAAGTTCGAACCTCATATGGTCGAGACCATAAGTTTGAATTTGCAGAAGTTCGAGTGTTTCAACAGAAATCTCCATAAGGGGAGGTTTCCGTTTTGTTCACTGTGGTGTGATCTTGGAGTTGGTATATTTAAGTAGCGGGGGTGGGGTGGGGGCTGCAGGGTGGCTTGCCCCCTCATTACAACAGTTTATTTTGTTTTGTTTTCTTTTTTTTGTTTTTTATCCATAGTCAAAGTTCTTTAACTTCGAACAGGATGCTTCGAACATTCCATGTTCGAAGTTATTAAACTTTGGCAATGTAATATAGACCCGTACTACTGCCCTTCTCAACTTCACCAACATAGTAAACCAGTACAGAAATGAGGGTGAGGGTAACCTTGTTTCTTCACTTTTCTTTGGCCTTTCCAAATTATTTGACACAGTGTCCCACCAAAAGCTCCTTTCTGAACTTGCAACTCTAAGTCTCACTTACCCCTCCCTCTCCTGGTTCACTGTTATATATGCAATTATCAGCAGACAACTAAATGGTAACAAAACCTTTCAGCATTTGAACCAGTTTCTGCTGGTGTTCCCCAAGGGTCAATACTTGACCCCCTTCTGTTTAATATTCAATTTTCATTAATAAACTTCATACCACTGTAACACTTGCCACTCTCATACAATTCTCCAGTGATTCAACCCTTATCTGCTCCTCTGCCCCATCCATAACAAAATTACAGGAAATCACTCAAAAATCTTTCACTGACATTGAAATTGTTTGTTTGTTTGTGTCTTTCGGCTTTTCCCGGTTAGGGGTCGCCACAGCGGAACTCCGGTACGCTAATGATTGGCAGTTAATTTTTATGTACCGGCTTGCCAGGCCTGATGCACAACCTTCAACGAAGGTATGCCCATTCACACATGTCTCCATGCAGAAGACACTCTACCTGAGAATCGAACCGGACAGTGTCTTACTGTGAGGTGACAACGCTACCTCAGCACCACCACCGCGGTTCACTGACATTGAAATATGGCTAAAAATTCTAACTTGCTGCTTAATGCAAAAAAACAAAACAAAACAAAAAAATACAAAAAACAAGTTTATGCTATTTCTCCAAAACAACACCTTAACCAGAAATGCACATTTCATATTACCTCAGGTAATAATACAAAGATAGAAACCATAAGTCAAACTAAACTACTTGGAGTCATAATAGATAACAACCTCAAATTTGATCACCACATACTTCATTCCATCAAGAAAACTCACCAAAAACCCGGCTTCCTTTATAGGTCCAAACACTACCTGACAAATCAAGCAAGGATTACCTTAGCAGCAGCATACCTCCTTCCTTCTCTATATGCTTCCCCTATTCTTATAAATGTCAACATTATGGATAAAATTAAACTAGCCTCCTGCTACTACAAAATAGCTAAATTTGCAATCAACCTTTTAAAACACACCATTGCCTTGCATTAAAACAATTAAACTGGCTTGAACTTCCAAACCAGTTGACATACTCAAAACTAATCACTGCTCACAACCTACTGTACTCTCCAGACAAACTCCCAGCATTACAAAATACTCTACTGTACTGTTTACCCAGTAGAGACCTTCGCTCTAGCAATAAACTCTTACTATGTATCAGTAAGACATTCAACACTGCTGGCAATTCTATCTCTACTGCCTTTATGTGTCAGAAATCTGGAATGAAATCCCTATACAGTTAAAAATGAGAGAAAACTTTAAAATAGTTTCAAAACTTTGCTTAAACAGCACTTATGCCAAAGATGGCTCTGTTCTTGTTCACCTGGATAACTTTACTAAAATTACTTTTCTCCAACTCTTACAGCCACTTTGCTTCCCAATCATTTTTACCTTATCGCTCCTCCTCATACTGCACTAATTTCCTAAACTGTTACTCTTCCACCTTCTCCCACACCCCACCACTTAGGTCCATAGGTAGGTACTAGGCTATCGGCCCAAGGGCCTAAGTAACCCTAGCCAACAAGGTTCTCTGGCTTTCGCCACCCAAGAAAGTTAATTTCCTGTGCCCCTGTTGAGCAGAACCACAGAAGTGATCCCTGGGGTGTATTTCCTATTTCCCATCCACTCATCAAGATTTTTCTTGAAGAGTGCTAATGAGGAACTTTGCTTGACATAGATGGGTAGCTTGTTCCAGAGTATAGGAAGTCTCTGGGACAGGAATCTATCCCTCCAGCATGTCTTGTTTATTGTGGTGACAAAGTTTAGGTCCCTAGAGCATGTAGCTCATAGGGATTGGGATTTCTTTAAGTCTAGCATGTCCAACAGCTCTGAGTTTGACATAGCTTTATATGTTAGGCAGAGATCACCTCGGAATAGGCGATACGCTATGGGGTAAAGCTGGAGTTTTTTGAGACAGTCAGTGTAGGGCATCTGTTTGAGGCCAGTAATCCTCTTTGTGAGGTACTTCTGTGGCCTTTCCAGCTGCTGCAGATGTTTTGTGAGGTACATTCCAAAAGGGGCATTGTACTCTATAATGGGTCTAATGAGTGTCGAGTAGAGGGAAACAATGACCTCTTTTTTCCTGGATGAGAACCCTTTTGTGATGAGGTGTGCCACATAGAAGGACTTCCTGACTGCCGTGGTGATGTGATTATCAAAGGAGAGACTACTGTCCACCTGGTTCCCAAGGTCTCTTATTACACATTCGGTGTTAAGTGGACTGCTGCCTATGTGGTAGTTCATGGGTACAGAGTTTTTACCAAAGGGGATGACAATGTACTTTTTGGCATCGAGCATGAGGCCATGGCTCTGACACCAGGCATCTGTCTCAGTGAGGCCCTTCTGTAGGATGTCCACATCATTTGGGGACTCAACTATGGCTCCTAGTTTGCAGTCATCTGCAAACTTCATTAGCCAGAGGCCTTCTGTGTTAGCCTGTACTTCAGTGAAGTAGATACCAAACAGGAGAGGTCCCAGGACTGAACTCTGTGGTACTCCACTTGTCACTGATTTGAATTCAGATTTGGAGTTTGCAACTTTTACAGTGTGGGTTTTGTCAGTGAGCCAGTTGGCAACCCATCTTGTGACGTAGGGATTTATACCTAGTTTAGTGAGTTTAGCTATAATTCCAGAATGGGGGATGGTATTGAAAGTCTTGGCGAGGTCAAGATAGGCTGTGTGAACCACCTCACCCTCATCTATGGCTTTGGTGACTGCCTCAAAGAAGTCAATCAGGTTCAGGAGGCATGATCTGCCTTTCACAAACCTGAACTGGGTAGGATCCAGAGTTTGGTGGTTACCAGTGTCTGAGTTCCATGATGATATGTTCCATGGCCTTGCAGATCAGGCTAATAGGGTGATAGTTCCCAGGATCAGTGGTGGCTTCCCCTTTGTGGAATGGGATAACTGTTGCTGTGCTCCATTCAGTGGGCACATGATTGAACATGGTGCTTAGGTGGGGAGCCAGTTCATTCTGAAGTTCATGTAAAATGCAGCCTGGGATGTTGTCTGGTGCCATGGATGCTGTGTTTTTGGCATTAGAGAGTGCAGCTTTTACCTGCATAGTTGTGATTACAGGGACTCTGCATTCTTCCTTTATAGATATGGCCCCTTTAGGGGGTGAGAGGGGGTAATGTTAGCACTTTACCTATCTGCCAGGATGTTGGCAATATCAGTTGGTTCTGTAATTTTCATGCTGTTGTGCTGTAACTCAGAGCAGATCTGGGTGTTGCCATTGAGATTCTTGACATAGATATAGAATGCTTTGTGGTTGTCCTTAGAATCAGTGGTGATTTTGTTTTTGTAGCTAGCTTTGGAGGATCTTATAATGGATATCAGCTTCTTACTGAGGCTGACCAGGGAGCTCCTCCACTCATGGGATTTTACTCTCTTTTGCAACAGTTTCTTCTTTCTGTTGTACAGTTTTTTTATGGCAGGGGAACACCAGATTGGCTTCCTTTTTTTGGAGGATAGCATCTTGGTTCTCTTTGGGATAGCACAATCCATGCACTCGTGAATGTGCTTATAGAGTGCATTTGTGTAGGATTCAGCTGTTGTAACTGTATTGTCCATCTGCATGGGTGTCATGAAGTTCACCATTTCTAGTCTTAAGAAACATGAAGTTGACTTTGGAGAAATTTTTTACCATGGTTTCCTTAAAGGGGGTGGGGTGGGGGCAGGATGTGGATATCTAGGGTGATTAGTTTATGGTCAGAACGGACCAACGAGGAGTTGACTTCAGGTGCGGAACACCGGTCACTCATGTTGGTAATGACTAGGTGTGGGATATTGTTGCCACTGTTGGGGGTGTGGATAAGTTGATCCAGGGCACTGGAATTTATGAATTCCAGAAAGCGTTGAGCAAAGGAGTTGGTACATGAGTAGTTTTCCCATTTAATGGTGGGGTAGTTGAAATCATCCATCATTAGGGTGTTTGGTTGAACCTTAATATTTTCCAGTATATCAAGAAAAGAGGAGTGGGAATCCTGGGGCATGGTGGGGGATCTGTAGCAAGCTACAATTTGGATTGCAGTTTTGCCCAGAGTTAGTTGCACTTGGATAACCTCGGATGCATTATGCTGAGCAACTAGCCTGGAGGTGTAGATATCCTTAATGAATATGGACACATCTCCGTCTTTGGTGTTCCAGCCCAGGTTACATGGCTGAAAAGTGTGGTATGAGTTATAGCCTGGTAGTGCAGGGGTGCTCTCTGGAGCCTTGAACCAGGTCTCAGTCACTGCACAGATATTGATGTTCTCCATTTTAAGGACTGCCTCGAGTGAGTGCATTTTGAGATTTAGACTTCTAGCATTGAGTAGCACTACCCTCAGTTTTTGCTTGCCTGTTCCTGTTATGGTGGTGAATTCGTCATTTAAACCTTGCCTAAAAAAAAGGCACTATAGGGCGGCAAGAACCTTAGCCAGTATCCGGAATCCCAGGGTCGACAGGTGCAGGCCATCTCTGGCTCTTCTGTCCATTTATTTTCCTGCTCACTTCTATAATTTCTGCTTTCATCTCTCTATTATCAATTTTTAAGCTGCATTACTACTTGCCTGTCTGTAAATTATTACTAACCACAGAAACACCCCAGTTTGACATTTTCACTGCAGCCATCATACTATAAATACATTAAATGTTATTGTACTTTATTTTTCTATTCAATAATTAGCCAATTTTTGCTAATTTCTCTGTCTTTTTTTTTTTTTGCTAAAATGCTATGTTCATGTAAGATACATTTAAACATCATGTAAATAACCTCATGTACAAATGTTTTTACCCTGTAATTATAAATGTGCATCATGTGTAACGTAAATATGGAGCTTCCCACAGGGCCTCTGCTAAAAATGGGTTTTACCCAGTTGGACAAATAAAACAAATAAAATAATAAAATAAATAAATTGGGTTAAGTATAAAACACTGAACACTGCTTACCCACCTCCATGTTACACTTTGTTACTACTTCATTATTTTTCTTGTGTATTTCACCTCTCACTTATCTCATATTTTTACAATACAGCTACCTAATATTTTGCCTCTGAAAGTTACTGTACTTCTAAATGATAGGTTTTCCATATTACGAACACTAGCCTTTGGGCATTACAGGTCATCTCATCACTGCTCACTCAAATATGTTTTGCACAGAGTGGTACATATCTTGTATTATACTGCCCTGTAAACCACGTTTTTTTATAATGTATTAATAGCTAGCTTGCATATCTGTGTATTATACATATGGTTTTGACTTATGCATTGCATAATACTTTTCCTTATCCCCAAATAGTACTTTGTACAAAAGATTTAATAACAAAAATAAATATATGTGGAAACTGTACATTGAGACTATCTTTTCAGGAAACAACTGTCCTCAAAATAGTCCATAAATATTTATGAACCTTACAATCCATGTAGAAAAGGACATGTGGAAATTATAGCTTCCAGATAATCATATGCATTATTTATGCATTTATTTGTTTTTGCATAGTAACCAGGAAATCATACTGGTTGGAAATGATGCTACTTTTAAGAATCTATCCAGACATAAATAAATGGTTTGTACTAAGCAATAAAATGAATATTTTATAATAATTATTTTATATTATTTCCATATTAGTGCTATAGTACACCATACTTGAAAGAAATATTCCTACAGTGAACCTGCAATTTGTATCTGTTACTGAAACAAACAAATCAGTTTTCTTTGACTCTAGAGTGATTATATCTACTAGAAAAGGGAGATGTGTTCCACAGAACTGGAGTCATACAAGAAAAGGCATGGTCACCTGGTTTTGTTCATGTTATGATAAGCTCACAAGCTGCCAGAGGCTGTTTCTAAGAAAAATACTGACTTTCTTTGACTATTCCCTTCTTCCATGTAGGAATGAATGAATATTACATCTAGCCTGAAAAGAATAATCTGTTTCAGATAACACAGTGGGTAGTGGTACAGTGACTGAACTCACGAGAAGCAAAACTGATGTATCAGAAATGTAGAGATGAAATTAAAAAGCTCAAATGTTTAATCTTCTGAAAACTCTACACTGGCAGTGCCTCAGTTTAGAAAGTATTGATTTTATTTATTTATTTATTTTACATTTGTTTACTGGGAAAGTCCGACTGGACACAGGTCCTTTTTCAGTGGAAGCCTGGTGAGAACCGCTCCACATAAAACATACATAGTTAACAAGATTCAAGTACAATATTTATAACGTACACAGTTGTAGATGGTAGCAAATAAATGTTTCACATACAAGCATAGTTAACAAAGATTTGATATAATTTTGTATTCAAAGAAGCATGAATAGAAATTACAGGTATGAAAGAGTCTATCAACCAAATATTAACTTACAAATAGTCTTCTCAGTCTTCTTAGTAGGGCATCTACTGTTCTGATAAGATTTTACAGTTGTGTAAAATCTTATCATAACAGTAGATGCACTACATTTCACTGTTTCAATACTCCTTACAAAAGGAATATCCTCCAAAGGATAGCCATATGTCCAGCCAGCATGCCAAAGCCTTAGGCCCTTCCAAACACTGTAATTCAAATGTTTGTCCTGTGTGTGAGGAATAAGGTATATAAATGACATATGAGCACCAAATTCCCAGAAATGAATTGCCGCAAGAGAACCAGAACAACCCAACAGGGAAGTTATAAGAGAACATGTATACTCAGAAAGGGGAGAAAGAAATGCCTACTGGCCAGAGGGCAATAAAAATTAGCTCAGCGTCAGTGGACACACAGATGTCCAGTCCCTTGTCTGTCTTCAATGGGGTTGTGACAGAAGGAGCAGGGGTGGTAACAGGACAGTTTTCAGATTCTACATCCAACACTATGAGATGTCCAGAAGAGGGTAGACAGTAGAGGCCTCTAAATGTATTTTTGTGGACTTATTTTTGGTAAATGGCTGAACATTTGGGATGACAAAATGAGAAGCCATCATTCCCAGAGCTAATAACTTCAGATGCTGGTTTTCTAAATACATGGATAAAGAGGACAGATGGCTGCAGGGGTACAAAGGCCTAGAAAATATCACAGTGAGTGTAATAGTGGGCAGTGCCTAAAGAGAAAGGCACTGTTTATGTCTGTGTTTAAGGGGAATCTGCCTCCCACACTCACATTTACCCTTTCTAGATGATGTGTAAAACAAGAGAAATAGAAGGAAGGGTCCCCAACAAGGTAATTAATGCAACAAACAACTTACAGACTGAATTAAAAAACAGCATTCGGACTGGAGGCAAAGAAGTTCTCAGGATTTGGTGTTTGTATGTCACTTATGTACCTTATACCTCAGACGTAGGACATACATTTGACGTACAGTGCTTGGATGGGCCTAAGGCTTTGGTATGCTGGCCAGATGTATAGCTATCCTCAGAAGGCTATCTCTTATGTAAGTAAAATGTTTTATGAGGAATACTGCAAAAGTAATAAGAAAGGACATCTCCATTTTCACTGAAAACATCACTGAAATGTCTCTGTATATGAAAACAAGTAATTTATAATATAATAAGAGGCTTTCATATACTTGAAAGAACATATTGTGTAACCAAGTACATTGTACATAATTATGTCTTTTTAAAGCACGTTGAGGATTAAGTGGATGCAACTTTGGTTGAAAAAAGGATAAGTAATTGAATGTATTCAAAGATCATTTGGAGTATTTACAATTAACAGTCAGAATGGAAAAATATTGAATATTTTATTAACAAACATAAGCATTCAGGTCAAAAATCTGAAGGATAAAGATCATAATGTGTAGCAGAATATATTTTGCTGGAGCATGGATAGAAGAACTACTAAGCCTAACTCATTGTAAAAGAAAAAAATATATAATAAAAATATTAATGTACACAAAAGTGTGTCTTTTTATTTTATTTGATAACCAGGCAAGATATTCACTAGGTACAAATGCCTCCTTCCAGGTACAAGTCAGGAGCAGTGGTACAGTTAAATTATTTGCTCAGAGTCATGCAGTATGAAGTTAAACACTTTATAGACACCATAGCTAATATTACAGCCAAATTCTCAAAACCACTCCACTCTACAAACACCCCTGGCCACTATACCCATTGTCAGCAAACTCTTCCACAATCTCCACTCTCCAATGCTATCTCACCAGGTCAAATCAATTTCACAAATAATAAACAGTCTCAGCCACCCCCCCCCCCCCCAGCACACACACTAATTTCTCTACTACCAATCCTACTCATGAATTCACACTCAAGGCTGTCCCTACATCAACCATAAAAACTACTTGTAAAACTAAAACCCAGCTCTAATGCAGCAGATGGTTTGCCCACAGAGTATCTAAAAATGTCAGCTGAAAGTATTTATACCCTGTGAGTATTATCATCAATAGATCCATCTAAGAATCCTATGTTCCCAACCTCTGGAAAAAAGTATTCATACTTCACGTACACAAAGGGGGTACCTCAACCAATATTTCCAACTTCTGTCCTATAGCTATTCTGTCCCCAGTCTCTAAACTCCTTGAAAAAATGTGTAGACGCACAACTAGTACAATACCTTCTTGACAATCAAATCCTTTCTGAAACCCAACATAGTTTTAGAGCAGGCCATAGTACTTCAACTGACCTAATCTGCTTTATGGACACAGTCAGTAAAGCCCGTGACGCTGGTCAATTATTCTCCACTCTATTTCTTGACTTATGTAAGGCTTTTGACACCATCTCTCACTCCCTCTTTCTCACCCAATTAACCAACATCGGGCTATCTACCCCAACTATCAACTGGTTCAAAAGCTACCTATCAAACAGACAACAAGCTGTAAGATGGAAACACTCCAAATCTCCATATAGCCATAACCCCAAAGGTGTTCCACAAGGTTCTATATTAGGACCTCTACTGTTCAACATTTTCATTAACAACTTCCATTCCTCATTTCACCAAGGGTCTCTTGTTCAGTATGCAGATGACTCCACTGTTGTCTACTTGGCTGAAAACCCTACACAGCTACTTCACATTACCCAAGCAGCATTCTCTGCCATAGAGAAATGGCTCCACACTAACCACTTGTTCCTAAACCCAAATAAAACCAAGCTCATAATATTCACCCCAAAGAAAAACACCCCATCAACAAATCTGAATTTAATATACTCTACATGAACAATACAAAAATTTAACTAGTCTCTCATACAAAGCTGTTGGGAGTCATAATTGACGAAAACTTAAAATTTGACCTACACATTCTAAACAACATCAGTAAAACACACAAAAACTAGGCCTCCTTTGCCAACATAAACTATTCCTTTCTCTCCCTGCTAAACAAGTACTTGCCTCCACCTTCCTCCTACCTTCTCTTCTCTATGGCACTTCAGTGCTTACCAGTCTCCATTCCTCACTCAAAAATAAATTAGAAATATGCTACAACAAAATAGCAAAATTTGCAATAAACAATTGTCTTTCCACACATTACTGCATACCCTTAAAAACTTTACACTGGCTTGAACTTCCCCAGTACCTTACCTACCTCCAGCTAATTATCACACACAAAAATCCTGACCAAACCTGAACACTGCCCTGCACTAAATTCCATATTCTCCCAATATAATCCCAGTAGGCCCCTGAGATCAGAAAAGCAATACCTGTTGCAAGTTCACAAACCCAAGCTACCTACTGGCCAACTCCTATATTTCTGGGTTATAGCTAAAACCTGGAATAGCCTTATCCTACATATTCGCACCACCACCTTCAAAACGGCGGTTCGTTATCACCTCCCCTCCACCTGGATATGCAGTTGTAGACAGCATCCTCCTCCCATAACCTAGCTTTTTCTTTTTTCCTTACTAGTTACTACACTAATCTTGCTCCAACTTACTCTTTGCTTTCCCCATCACTTACTCACTCCAACATCTTTTTCCTTCCTATCTCCATTACTCTTATAATGTTGGTGCTCTTACCAGTTGAATACTCTATCTATTCTACCATTATAGCTGAAGTATATTTGACAAAATTGCATCTATTGTACTTGTCAACTGCATTGTATTTCTTTGTATCTATCTTATCATGAATGCTCTGACTATTCAAGTATACAACTCTGAAGTCTGTTTAGTCTTTGTATTATATTCTGATCATGTTTTTGTAGGGCTTTTCTTCCCTGGCCTCCACTGAAAATGGGCTCTGCTTGGTCCAGTGGACCATCCCAGTAAACAAATGCCAATCAATAAAAAAGTAAAGACTTGAGGGAGAGATTTAAAGGTATGGTCTTGGATGGGCATTAAAAGTGGCTAGATGAGAGTCTGAGATAATGAGCTAACACCACACTATGGCTGGTAGGAAACAGAGTGCTGGAAGCCCAAGTTTATGTGACAATCATATGTAAAGGAGATCCTCTCTATCAATATTCAAGGTTCATTATTCTAAGATCAGCAAACTGAGTATGATATTAAGCTTAAACTGTGGTGTTACTACACCAGTTAGGGCTACTCCCTAGGCAAAACTCTAGTCTTTCCTAAAGAACAACATTTCACACTTCTTGTATATAGGCCTTGCCCTGTACACTCACTTCCAGTTATAGAAGCACATCAGTACTCAAGGAGCATGTTGCATGTGTCATGTGTACCTGAAACCTGAAGGTGACACTTTTCACAAATGAATGTATGTATGTATGTATGTATGTATAATACACATATTGGCATACACACGCGGGCTAAATCACCTTTAACATGTCTTTTACCAGAGCTGTTATATCACTGAAGCACAGGCCTCTGTGATCACACCTATCATAACAAATGTCCAGTTATGGCAACACACATACTCAGACACTTGAGCTCACCTGTGTCACTGAGAAGTAATACAATGTAAATGTGTCTAGCATACAAATATACGGACAGAGGTCTGAGAGTTATCCTCTATCTCTTTAAATCTTACAGAAGTATAGTATTACTAATAGGGTTTCCGTTTCAAGTCATTATGCAGAGTAATAAAGGAAATGAGGGAGGCGTGAAGATTCACCTCAAATGTGATGATTTGCCTACATATTTCAAAATCCAGTTAATATTATCAGGTTATGCACAACTAGCTCAAAATATAACTGCAAGTCCTGCAGTTAAATACAAGTGCCTGCAGCAGCATTTCATGTAGCTTGTATTAATGAGGAAACACTAGCACCATTATGCATGCTAGTGATTACATAATTGGTGATGTTGACAATTATAGTGTTAATCTCAATGTTATAGGTGACTTTGCTAGCATCCCCACCTTCATCCCCATTTCAGCCATGCAATATGTCTCTCGGGTAGAAAAGGTACTCCTAAAGTACAATAAACATGGAGTTGCCCCAGCTTATTAGATCCCACTGAAATGCATTAAGCCATTCAGGTTGTCAGCTGTCTACTAAACAGATTCACTTTAAATGCACTGTACTGACCACACCTTACATAATATGTGGCATCAGCATATATGTATATACCTCTGTATAGAATGTCACCTTCAGACAACTGTGTTTCGCAAACAGGGGGTGTTCACAGCACAAGTGAAGCTTGCCTTGCAAGTAAGAGACATATTTGTCAATGGTGATACTGGCCAGCACACATAGATTACAGATTCTGAAAGGCTGGGTATTGCATTATACAACACTGCCTACAATCAACTCTTCCGGACATGTTGTTATAGAATTAGTGGGAAGTTTATCCCCATGTTCAGAAGTCCATACAGACTAGACTGACCATTTTAGAATCTGTATTTTGGCAGCTGTGTTGTAATGGCCACACAGAGGAGACAACATAATGTCAAGGGTGCACTGTACCTATGTGTGGTACTGGGATCAGCAAGGTAGTAGTTTAGCATCCATTGTACCGCAGGTTGTCCACATGTACTCTGTACTTTTGGTAGACATGTATTTTACTATTTGCACAGGTGTGATTAACGAGGCATCCATTAATGGCTGCACAAGTAAACAGTGTACACCTCCTTTGTCATATGTGTACACTGGTGCATTCTTTACTTCTACAACAGCTGACAACTACAGCTACAGATATGCTTGCTGTGTTAACTGCTACTGTAGTGCTCCACAGCCTTGAATAATGTGGTATGCCCTTCTTGGGCTGTGCATTTATGATTTGGCAAACAACATGCCTTAGCTGAGTTCCTTCTTTATAGAACTCTTACCATTTTTGAATACTACCCTGAGTAATCAAACTTATAACTACACAGTGAAGCTTTATCAGCAGCTTTTAGCTTTAATTCCCCGTGTTACACTAACATGCATTATGTCTACTGTGGATGCCATGTTTGGCAATGAAAGTAACAGAAGTTGTATTAATAATTTTTATATATTTTGCATAAATAAAAACTGTGCATTTTGAATTTTAGGCTCAGATAGGGACTTCACATTTTAGAGAGAATCAGGAAATGACTAGTTGACAGTCTGCAGAGACTGCTGACACTGTTTGTTTATTTATTTAGTAACTTGATGGGTGGCTGGTTTAGGGACTATTTTCAGCTGTTAACTTGTCCAAAGATAAGACAACTCTAAAGCATTAAATATACTAAAACAAGATAAGCAGTACAAAATACAACAGACTATCAAACTCAGCTGGCATATTATTTAAACCAACCAAATGGGTAGTATATACAACTGAACAAAAATTTACTTTTGAAAAATAATTAGAAAGAATAACATTATGTTTGGTTTGATCATCCTACATGGAAGGTCTGTTGCCCAAAGGTCATTTCTAAGCAGAGTAATGGAGTTAGTCTCTGAGGCAGAAAAAGCTGGGATATATTTCAATATGACCTATTCTCCCCTTCTTGAAGGCAATGTGTTTACTTGATCTCTAGAAAGGATGCAGGTTCCAGATTCCTGCTCCTAATTTTGGAAAGGGCATTTCACATTTCTTAACGGAAAAACTAGGCCTGAGAAGGGAAGCACAGGGAGAAGATTACAGAAATGTTATTAAAGAATAAAGAGAGGCAGTAAGTCAGTTTTAGTTAGGGACGTACTCAGCGTATTCTCGTGTTCTCAGTGACTTGATATGGACAGAAATCTGCAGATTCTACAAATTTTATTCAAAAAGTCTACTTAATTGGGGCACGGCTATTTTTCCATAAGTACACAGTGATGTGGCTGAGCTTCTTGATGGCCTCTTTTGGCTATAAGCTCAGTAAGAACCTATGAATCCATGAAAATTGTAGTTTTTGCATTGTTCTGGGATTCTATGCTAGTAGGGGAGGACTGGCTCCTTAATTTACATCACTTAGACAGTTTACTACTCCAAACTCAATGACACCACTTTTACTTTCATTTAAAGCTTTCACCTAAATTGTTTCCTACTCATCTTTTGCACATGTGCTTACTAAATACTTTCATAAACTATACTCTTAATTCTCATAGACATTCTTTCTCTTTCTTATCATTATCATAAACCCTTTTTTCTCTGTGGATTTGGGGTGCAGTGTCAACTGTCACCATCTATCTCAGTTCAGTGCCACCACTCTCCTACCTTTGACAGCCATGCCTGACTGTCACATGTCTTCCCTCACACAGTCTGTAGAGCACAGTGTGTTTGTGTCTTAAAGAAGCATAGCAAGTGATGGACGTGCACGTATAAATAACAGGCACGTGTTGTACCTAGTGCCTTTTTGAAAGTGCAGCCAGAGAGTAAGCATGTGAGAATGAACACAGTTATATTAGTTACCTAAATTAAAGTTAATAGCTATAACTGTAATGTTTGTACATAATAAAGCTGCTTGAACAGAACCCACAAAGACTTGCCTATTACATTGTGACACGACGGGCAACATGGTGTCAGAACTGGGATTCCAGAGACTGATATTTAGAATCACGAGGAGCAGAGATAACAGTGAAGGTAAACTAAGAGAAACGAGCATGAAAAAGAGCCAGAAAATAACCAAAGGTAATGAAAACTTGCACAAACAGCTTACTTTAAAAAAAAGATAAAATAGAGCATTACAAGGACACAAACCACGTTATTAAACAAGCAAGAGGCACAAAAGGTGTATTAATTAAGCAAGATGTTTGAGATTAAGATATCTGACAAAATGAGTATGTGGAAAGCGAAACAAATGTTTAAAACAAAATGGGTATGTTTAGAGTAAAATGAGCAAAAAAAGTACAATGGGCATGAAAAGAGATTAAATGAGCAAAATGAATATAACAAGGGTAAAAAGGGCACATTAAGCATAAATAAAGCAATGTGACTGCATGTTTTTTCAAAGTGCTGTGTTTTGGGGTAACTATGACTTCGGATTCTATCAAGGGCATAACTAGAGTTATTCAAAGTATCTCAAAGTGTGTAAAGGTGCTTTCAGTCCGTGTGTAAAGGTGCTTTCAGTGCAAAATCCTTCACTGGTATGTGTTAATATGGCAGATGGATTTCAAAAGCCTCACCACTTGTATTTGATGAGAATATTGCAGAGAATTGGAGAATATTTGAGCAAGAGTATGATATTTTTATACAAGCAGCTTATTCTGACCAAGATGCATGCACCGGGGCATTCATTTTGTTAAATCTAGTTGGGTCAGAAGCCATTGAAAGAGAGCATTCATTTGTTTATGCACCAGCAATAGAGCTTTCATGTTATTTGGCTAGGAACTGTTACAGCTTGTTATTCTATGTAGTTTGAAGACCTGTGCAGTCATTATTGGGTCTCAGAGATAGTTAGAGAATGAATCTGCTTTCTTTTACCAAAGAAGTTCATCATATAAGCACATATCCTAGTGCCAATTTTTCTGAAGCCATTTTCTCAGAATATGCTGATGTTTTCAATGAGAAGTTGGGCAAACTTCCAGTTGTGTATTATATGATGTTAGACCCAGAGGTCAGTCCAGTAGTCAGACCAGCAAGAAAAGTTCCAATAGCTATGCAAGATAAATTCAAAGCTCAGATGGATATAATGGTGCAGCAAGGTGTAATTTGTCCAGTTACAGAACCAACTGAATGGGTGTTGTCCATGGTAGCAGCCCACAAGGAAGGCTCAGACGAAATCAGAATATGCATTGACCTAAGAGATTTGAACAAAGCATTAAAGAAAATGAATCATCCAATGTGTACAGTTGAAGAGGTTGCAACCCTAATACCAAATGCCACTGTTTTTTCTGTCTTGGATGTAAAAAGTTCATTTTGGCAAGTGATGCCTGATCGCAAATCCTCATTATCGACCACCTTTCATACCCTGCTTGGCAGATACAGATTCCTGAGGATGCCATTTAGAATAAATTCTGCAAGTGAAGTCTTCCAGCATGGAATGGAGCAATTTTTTTCAGGTTATCCTTGTGCCATAATAGTAGGTGATTTATTGGTTGGAGGCAATGGTGAAGCAGAGCATGACAGTAACCTAACAGAGATCTAGACAGAGCATGTGAAGTGAACTTAAAGCTCGGTCCTCTAAAGTGCAAATTCAGGGTACTAGAGGTTACATATGTAGGTCATTTATTTACCAGCACTGGCTTAAGACCAGACCCATCTAAGCAAGCAGCTATTCTTGACATGTCAGCACCAGATAATACTCAAGTTCTACAACGTTTCCTTGGAATTGTCAACTATCTAGGCAATTTCACATCAGACTTCTGTGAGTTGACAGCACCTTTAAGAGAGCTAATGCACAAAAATGTTACATGGTCTTGGTTAGAATAGCACTAGAATGCATTTGAAAACTTTAAGCAGAAAATTGCCACCCCACCTACATTAAGATACTATGATGTCAATAAACCAGTCACTCTTTCCTGTGATGCTTCAAAATTTGGTCTTGGCACAGTTATTCTTCAGGAAGGCAGACAAGTAGCCTATGCATCTAGAACACTTACCCAAACTGAGATGCAGTATGTTCAAATTGAGAAAGAACTTTTGGCAATAGTATTTGCATGTTCAAAGTTTCATGATTATATCTATGGTCAAGCTATTCAAACTGAAACTGATCACCAACCTCTAGTTACTATTCTAAAGAAGCCTATGCATTCCGCTCCAGTGAAATTACAAATAATGATGCTCAAATTGCAAAAGTACAACTTCAAAATGGTCTATACAAAAGGCACACTTCTTTATCTGGTTGATACTTTATCCAGATCACCTTAAAATTCAACAGAACAGCTTGATACAGAGAATTTTGACTTTGACGTAATGGCAGTGGGTAATTTTTCTACCAAGAGACTTGATGAGCTGAGAGATCATACAAGGACTGATCCAGTTTTGCAAAAGCTCAATTACTACATTAATGTTGGACTGCTATCAAAGCAATCTAGTATACCACCTGAAATGGAAACCTATTTTCCTTACAGAGACAAGATGTTGATGGAAGATGGCATTATTTTCAAAAGTACTAAAATTGTTGTTCTTGCTTCCTTACAACATGAATATGTCCAGATTTTGCATTGTGGTCAACCGGATTCTGACTCTATGAAAAGAAGGGCAGGAGAACTAGTATTTTGGCCTTCACTAGTGAAAGACATTGATAAAGTACTTTCTTTTTGTTCAGTATGCAACAGTAATAAACTGCATTTGCAAAGAGAACCGCTTCAGCTAAGTCAAGTTCCTGAACTAACTTGGTCAACAGTTGCCACTGACATATTTGAGTGGAACAGTCAGCATTACTTAGTACTGGTAGACTCTTATTCAAACTGGTTTGAGATTGACTTACTACCCAATCTAACATCCACTGCTGTTATTATCAAGTTGAAACGTCACTTCTCAGTCCATGGTAGTCCACACAAAGTTATTTCTGACAATGGTACTCAATTTACTAGCAGTTATTTCAGAAATTTGCAAGAGAATGGGGCTTTGTACATGTTACTAGTATTCCCGAATATCCACAGTGAAATGGACTAGCTGAACGTGCAGTGCAGAGTGCAAAGCAATTACTTGAAAGGTCAAAGCGTGACAATACCAATGTCTTTTTGAATCTACTTAATCTCAGAAACATACCCCATGATGATATACTTGGCTCGCCTTCTCAGAGACTTCTATCCAGGCAAACTATAACAACATTGTCTATTAGTTCTAGTTTATTGAGGCCTAAAGCTAAAAACAACAGAACCATCAGAGCCCAATTGTTCAAGAAACATTCTATCCAGAAGTCCAGTTATGACACAGCAAACAGATTTCTTCATCCATTGGAAGAAGGAGAGACAGTGAGGATACAAACAGTGAAAAGTTTCAACCGGATTGATCAAGTAACCGGTATACGTACCGAGCCGAGATCCTACTTTGTAGAATCCAAGGGTGGTGAGTTCAGGAGTAATCGCAGACATCTCCTTCCTGTACCAGAATTGTTATCATAGCATACAGACTCTAGAACTCAGAGCAATCCGGACATTGTTTCTGTTCCAGAAAATGCTGTACCATTTGATTCCAGTCTTGAGAATGTTCCCGATATTCCTAAGATCGAACATTCAAAATAGACAGCTCCAGTTGCTAAGCCTGATTCCCAGTTTTACATCACATGATTTGGTCATACATCCAGACTGGGTGTGGGATACACAGCGACTTGGACATAACTGTATATACATACATACTTTTGTATAATGCATGACAAAAAAGCTATTTGCGTTATTTGCATGTTAACTGATATCCTCTGCATCACATATTCTAAAAAGATGGAGGATGTAGTGCACAGTGTGTATGTGCCTTTAAGAAGCATAGCAAGTGGCGAACGTGCACATATAAATAACAGGCACGTGCTGTTTCTAGTGCCATTTTGAAAATGCAGCCAGGATTAAGCATGTGAGAATGAATGTAGTTAGTTTGTATATAAGTTAGCTAAGTTAAAGTTAATAGCTATAACTGTAATATGTTTGTATATAATAAAGCTGCTTGAACAGAACCCGCAAAGACTCGTCTGTTACATTGTGACAAGATGAGCGACACAGTCCATCCCTTTGCTGGATGCCCTCATTTTGTCTTGCCTTCCTTTTGCCTGTCCTAAATCTTCTTCACCGGATTATCCTCTGCTTTTCTGAACATGTACCAGAACTACCATAATCTGTTGTCTTTGACATTCTCTGCAGCTGGAGCTACTTATGCTACTGATCTGATGCCCTAATTTCTTTGTCCCCACAGTGTGCATCTTACTTCCCATCTTAGGCACTTCATCTCTATCACCTCTAACTTCCTCAACTGCTCTGTCTTTACTGCCCATATTTAAAAAACAGTCCAAGTGAATCATTACTGAATGACTAGTAACCTCAAAGTAAAACACTTCCAGTCGAAAGCAAACAAAGTTTCCATTAAAAAAAACTTTTATTAAAACCACATTAACTTCTAAAAAATAATTGTTTTCATGATTAAGAGCTTCTGTCCTTAAAATAATAGGAGCTCATCAGAATCACTCTCCAACAATAAAATCACACTTATATACTTCCCTACTTAATTAACAAATATTTATTGTCATTTTATCTTAAAATTATAATATCCAGCATTTAACCACAACATGTTATTTCTCTAAAAAAAAGTTTTAAACATATACATTATAATAACCCTACAATGTTAAAATCAGTAGATATTTGCTCTCATGTTTAATAGTGGCTGAAAGAAAATATTTTCATTTATTCCTGGGTATTGTGTGGCATGTAGTTTCATTTGCCATTTAACTTCCCTTTCTTCAAGTTTCCCTTTTATATCACCTCCTCTTGGGTTGGGTTTAACTTGCTCTAAAATGCCAAATCCAAACCTTTTAAAATAATGACATATTTAAATGCTTATATAGGGCAATATTTTCATTCTGTTTGTTTATTTGATATTGATGTCCATGAACTCTCTTTTGTAATGCTCTGTCCATTTTGCCCATGTAAAATGCGGGCATGTTAAACATTTAGCTAGGTAAGCAACACCATTAGTTTGGCAGTTCCCCTTCATAAAAGGAATTTTTGAACTCAGATTGTTTTCTAAAATTATAATATGGGTTTCTAATATGTAAGCACATTGAGCACAAGACCCACACTTGGTGGTTCCTTTCTTTTGATTGACATAATTGTTTTAAAGGGTTCCTATTATATAATCGAAGACACAAACCTTCAAATGTGTCTTGATCAAACTTGAAAGCACAAAACAGCAAAATAGCGAAACAGCATATAAGCGATTTCTTTCTCTGGGAAAGAAATCGGTTGGCCGCATCTGTTACTTTGCCGTTTTCCTCACTGTAGTGCGATCTCTGAGTTGGTATATTTAAGTAGGGGGTGTGGGTGGTGAAGCCCCCCCACTTTATGCAATGTTTGGAAGTTTTTATTTTTATTTTTGTGGAACAGAGATTTTTTTCCCTGGGAAAAAAAATCGCTGTTCTGAGTGTTCGGGATTGTAAGCTTTTGCTTACATGGGGTCGATAAATCAGCGTTTGCTTTTTTTAAGTGTTCGCTGATTTAATATAGACCCATTTTGAAACCTATAGCTGCTTTCAAATCTCTCTTTCAAACTGGAACCTGTCTTAAATACAAAACATGGGTCAGATACTTAAAGATGGAAGAGTTTTGGGTTTGCTCTCAAAATACTCCAATTTTTCCTTACTATACTTTTAATTTAATGAGCGTAGGGCCCATATTCTATCACTAAACCTCTTTCAGAATTCTTTTAATTTTGCTTTTGCCCTTTTGAGGTTAACCTGACTCCTAATAAAGGTTTATATTTCTCACCCCATTGAGCTTGAACATGATTTCTTATATCTTCGACTATTTGTGTGTGGGGTATCCTTGACTTAAAACATTTTAGAGACCTTACTTAATTCCTCAAAAATGTCTTCTTTTTGTGAGGTCATTCTGGCAACTCTGATAAACTGTCCTTTCACAATACTTTTTTTTCTGACTGAGAGGATGACGCATAGAATAATCCAAATAAGTATTACTAAAAGTTGGTTTCCTATATATATATGGTGGACTTAAAGCCAGAAGGTGAATGTTGAATCATTGTGTCTAAATAGTTTATTTCCTTCCTATCATATTTTTATGTAAATTTTAAAAATGTAGGTGTACTGTTAAGGTACTTAATAAAATCATCTATACTACTTTCTGTCCCCTTCCATAAAATAAAAATATTGTAAAGAAAATTAAATATAACTTTATACACTTAGTAAATTCACTTTTTAATACACATTTTGTTTCCCAATCCAAAAACAGAAGATTAGCATAAATAGTGGCACAAGAAGCCCCCATAGCTACACCTTTGTTTTGTTTGAAGAACTCACATTCAAAAAATATATAATTATAATCCAAAGCTATAGGCATTAAATCACTTATAAGATTTATTTTGTCATTGGTAAAAGTGGTATACTTATAAATACTATTATAAAAATGTTCTATACCTTCTTCTCTAGGTATTGAAGTAAAAAATTCTACTACACCAATTGTTAAAAACTATGTCATCTTTGGCCCAAAGACCTTTTTTGAGCCTATCTAGGAAATCCCACGAGTCTATAACATGATGAGGTACTAAATTATAAATAAACTTTAACCACTTATTAATACACACCCCTATTGGGTAGGTCTTTAATCCCCTAGCTGCCACTGTAGGCCTAAATGGAGGTCTATCCAAATCTTTATGGGCTTTCGGTATACCAAAAAATGAAGGTACCTCAAGATTCTGTACTTTAAGAAAGTTGTAGATGTCCAAAGAAATTCTTTGGTCTAAAAATACTCTTCTACAACAGAGTCTATTCTTTGTATCCTATGTTCACTTCATTAATTGAAGCAGGGGAATATGTTGATCTGTCAGTCAAAATGTCAAATAAAGCTTTACTTTATTCCAAAGAATCACATAAAACTACCCCCCCACCCTTACCTGGTTTCATAATTTGTAATGAGTTATCATTTCCCAATTGGTAAAACAATTCTTTCTCCTTATTCAAAACAAAGATAGATACACCACGCCACAGCCAAAGCCATAAAATAAAAATGATTTATTGTAGAATGGGTAAGCACTTTCACATGGAAATACGTGCTTCATCAGACCATAAGACCAAACTAAAATTACATATACATTTATACTAAAATAACAATGCATCCAATAAAAACACAGCCAATAAACAACAGCAACCAATTAGGCAAAACCATTAGGAAGCCCAATGTGCAAAGAGCTAGATTCCATTAATGAAAAAAGCATAGCATCAAAAAACGTGTGTAGCACTCATTTAAAGAGACCCCGTCCCTTCAAAACAGGTTTAATGGAAGTCCTTCCATTAATTCATGGAAATTTCTCAGCCTGTAAGTGAAGAATCCAGTGGAGCTCTCGTTCCTCCATGTAGTTCCTAAAGTCCCCACCTCGTACACTTGGTCTCACTATTTCAATCACCCTAAATCCAAAGGTATGTTCTAACCCATATTCGAGACAATGTCTAGCTAATGCATTATGTCTATCTTGCCGGTTAATGCAATAAAGATGCTCCCTAATACGTTCAACAAGGGATCTATTGGTCTTCCCAATATAAAAACAGCTGCACTTTCTGCAGCTGGCTAAATAAATTAGAGCCCTACTCCTACAGATGGCCCATACTCTGAACTTGTATTCAAATTTAGTCACAGGATGAACAAAACTAGGTGAGACGTCAATACTGTTACAAAAATTGCAATGCATGCACTTCATAGTCTCTCTTAGCATGGCTCTATCATCTCTACTTTTGTAGCATAGCTGTCTTTTAAGGCTCTTCCTGTTCTTGAATACAAAGTTCGGTCTTTCACCTACCACCTCTTTCAAACCAGCATCTAGATGTAAAATGGGCCAATTGTCCCTCACTATACACAAAATGTTGTGGACATCACCGGTATAGTGTAAGGAAAAGGATGACCTGTTTGTTGTGTGGACAGGCACAGAGGCCTCTTTGTTGGATTTTATTGATTATGTCAATAACACTATTTCCTTTTTGAAGTTTACCTATAGGTACTCTGATAAGGAAATTGATTTTTTGGATGTAAAATTGATTGTTGATGAACAGAGAAAGTTGACTACTACATTATTTAGAAAGGATTTTTGGAGGAATACTATGTTACACCGTGATAGTATGCACCCGGGACATATATTTAAGAACGTGGTGAAGGGACAAGGTATGCGGATTTCCCGCTTGAACAACAAGGATGAGTTGTTTGATAATGATATGAAGACATCAAAGGATGAATTTTTGTCTAGAGGATATAATAGAGGAGAGGCTGATGCAGCTTTACATGAGAGTGTTAGGGAGAGAAAGGGTAGAACTTGCCCTTTTTATACTGATGATAGAGATCCAGTAGACGTTGTCCATATAGATAAAGGGTCGGTATACACCAATAGGGATATCTCCTTTTCCTTACACTATACCAGTGATGTCCACAACAACAGGCTGAGAAATTTCCAGGTATTAATGGAAGGACTTCCATTAAACCTGTTTTGAAGGGACGGGGCCTCTTTAAATGAGTGCTACACACGTTTTTTGATGCTATGCTTTTTTCATTAATGGAATCTAGCTCTTTGCACATTGGGCTTCCTAATGGTTTTTGTCTAATTGATTGCTGTTGTTTATTGGCTGTGTTTTTATTGGATGCATTGTTATTTTAGTATAAATGTATATGTAATTTAAGTTTGGTCTTATGGTCTGATGAAGCACGTATTTCCGTGTGAAAGCACTTAGCCGTTCTACAATAAATCATTTTTATTTAATGCCTTTGGCTGTGGTGTGGTGTATCTATCTTTGTTTTGGATTATCTGTTTGTGGATATACATCACTTGTCTTTGGGAAAGTCATTTTATTTATTTTCTTTTTCCTTATTATTTAAGTTGTAATAAGAAAACTTTTTGTTCTTACTTTTGATTTGTAAATTACAGAGGTCTTCAAAGATAACTTTTTCTAGTACATTCAGTGTGGGGTGTAAAGGTGGGTTAAACCACTTCTTTTTCTAATTTCTCCTTCTATTGCTCTCTCTCTTTTTCCTTTTCACTGTCCCTAAAATGCACAGCTAAGTTTAATTTCCTGATAAAAAGTTTTTTGTTTCTATAAGGGAGTCAACTAAGTTAAAATTCTTTGATGGTACATATTTCAGTCCCTTCTGAAAAAATGAAAAATGTTCAATAGTAACCGGTGTGTCTGTATAATTATAAATATGAAATCCATCTAATGTGTAAACTATATTGCTCCTTCTTATTATTGAATGCCCCATTCCCTCCTCTCTGTCCTTCTGTTCTTGGGGGGAATAAGTATTTCTCATTTGTCCAGAATTGTAATAATTCTTGTTGTCCCCTTTTATTTGATTTGCATAATGCTTTGGAAAAACTTTTAAAATTCCTCCCTTCTCTTTCCTCTAAAGTTTTGGGTGTATTCTGAAAACTCTTAAATGTCCTTCCCTTCTGTTTTTTATTTCTTTCTTTGGGAATGGTTTTAGGTTCTATCTCTTTAATAGGATAGGCTGTTTGTTCTACATATTGTTTTGGAATGGTTTTAGGTTCTCTCTCTTTAATAGGATAGGCTGTTTGTTCTACATATTGTTTTGGAATGGTTTTAGGTTCTATCTCTTTAATAGGATAGGCTGTTTGTTCTACAAATGTTTTGGAATGGTTTTAGGTTCTATCTCTTTAATAGGATAGGCTGTTTGTTCTACATATTGTTTTGGAATGGTTTTAAGTTCTATCTCTTTAATAGGATAGGCTGTTTGTTCTACATATTGTTTTGTATCCTTATCTAATTTTTGCTGCTTCCTTCTACACACTTTTCCATATTTCTTTTCTACTCCCAGTAGTTGTTTCTGGTAATAACTTTCTCATTTTTCAAAAAATAAAATATTAACAATGTCTAAATTAATTTTATCAACTTCCTTTAATAACAAACAAAGGTTAGCATCATTGTACTTATTATTTTCATAATCAGTTCAAAACTGTATCTGTCAAACATCTTGACAAACTCTTTATGCATGTCATCTTTAAAATGCAGCCCAAATTTAAATTTAAAAACATGTAGTCCCTGTGAGACTATTTTTAGTTCCAAACATTTCAATAAATAACTGTTTTCAATTTGTAAAGATTTAATTTTAAATATTTTTTTCTCAAGTCTGTTTATAAGTTCTTTTAAAGATGTGCTGGTGTTGCGGTCAGTACTAACATTATTCCTACGTCCGATGTTGCCTATGTTTCTGTACCATACAGCAGTACTGGTCACACCGCTGTTTTCCACACCTTACTTTTCAGCTTCTTTGGCATTTATCTGTCATGCACTACCCCTTGCACTCTATGCCTCTTGGCTGCAGTCCCTCTGATTCTAGCTTTGACCTCTTCATTCAGATTTCCCTTCTCCTCAAACACCTCTCCCAGATACTTGAAGCTGTGAACCTGTTACACTATTTTCCCTTCTATCTCAGTTCCTTGCTTCTTCAAAATTTCCCTATTCTCTGCCATTACAACTGTCTTAAATGTACTCAGTTCCATCCCCTGTGCCCTCAGTTTTGCATTCTATTCCTTGTCCTTTGCTGAAGTTCTTGCTCAAAGTCTGCATGTAATGCCACATTGCCTGCATACAGCAACTTTGTTGATCTACCTCCTCCAACCTCTTTGCTGATGTAATCCATCACCAGTATGAACAGCAGTGGGGTCAGAGCTGAATCCTGATGTGCACCCACTCCCACTGGGAGTAGTTGATAGACTGTGGTCCTTTCTATAGTTTGCACTAATTCTGTTAATGTTTTTGGGACACTGAACCACCACAGGACTGCCCAAATCAGCTTTCCAGGGACCTGGACATATGCTTTCTCCAAGTCTAGAAATGCCCAGTTGGACTCTCCTTATCTCTAGCTTCTTCTCAATTATTTGTCTCACTACAAACACTGAGTTGGTTGTGCTTCATCCTGTTCTGAATCCCATCTTACTTTTTACTGCTCTGTGCATTTGTTTACCAATCACCCTCTTCAGAACTTTCATGCAGTGTGAAAGAAGTCTGATACCTCTATACTGCCCACAGTTGTGGCTATCCCCTTTGTACACTGGCATTAATATGATTATTCTCCTGTCATCTGGGATACACCTTCCTCTCCATACTGCTACAAGTACCCTCAGGGGCCATTTCTTCCCTATCTTAACCAACATCTTTTTTTAACATCTTTACTGAATTATCATTTGTGACACTGGCAAACTTACAGTTATATAAAAGTAATCAAACCATATTAATAAGTTCATAATTACAAACATTATATATATATAACAATATATGTGATATATAATCTAAGCAACATAAATTATTCAAGTCCCACCTTCTCTTAAACCTCATTCCTTCTCCAAAACATTTTTCTGTATGTATTGCTACCTCAATTTCTATTTCTTCTAGTAATTTATTCCCACACTTTTCTAAAGATCCCACCTCCTGTTCTTTTATCTCTGTTACAATGTTCACAACTTCAAGTAGGGTTGGTTTAGATTTTGTTTTACATTTTCTAGTAATTGCTTTTTTTTGGCAGGCACCAGAATTAAGCTTAACAAGGCCTTACTGTGTCTAGAGAATTCATATCCTGTATCCAAGCTGAAAAATCAATTTGTTAGTTACACTTATTTGCTCACCCAGTATTCCTGCCAACTCATTACACTCCCAAAACACGTTCCCAGTTACCTCTTGTTCCACATCAGACCTTCAACATTAGTCATCTTCATGAGGAAAAAATTCTTTGGAGACTGCTTAGGTATAAAAGTATCTATGCAAAAACTTCCAGGCAAAAATCCAAAATGTTCTAGATTTGTTGCATATTTTGAAGCCATGCATATGTCCGGGTCTATATTACATTACCCCTGGAAAAAAAATTGCTTATGTGGCTGTTTAAAGTTTTGGTACTATGGTCTTTATGTGTCGATAAAAAGGTGTTCAATGAACAGCCCTTTCAACAACATAAATGGAACCCCATATGTCCTCCCATTGTTTTTGTGAATTGCATATCTAATCTCTCTTCCCAATCTTTTCTGACTTCTTCTGACTGATTTCTATAGTTATTGTGCAATATTTTAGATGCCCTACTACTTACCCTTTTTAACATCAGCTTCTGTTCCAGAGTCAATTAAAAACTCAAACAATGCAGGCCTTTCATTTAGTATACCCGTATCACTTTCTCTTTTTCTATATTCTGATATCAATCTTGATAGGGAAGGCCATCTCTAGATTGCAATCCAAATGTCTTCTGGCCTCTTCCCATTCCATTACCTTTCCTTCTCTAATCATTTGTTCCCAATTTCTTGGTTCTTTACCCAGCTTTTTTCAGCAAATTCTACCCCTCTCTTGTCTATTCTCTGTACCCTTAATTGCAGTCATTCCTATCAGCAGAATCACCTTTCTCCACTCCTGTGTTGACTTAATTCATCCTGGTTTACATTTTTTAGTTCTTAGTATACTTTCTGCTGTTTTATGATTATAATATTCTGTATGATCGTTATTATTCTCCTTAAGGATCTGCATCCAAAATCCGATTCTTTCCTTATTTTTTCAATTACACCCCCCCCCCGCTTTATCACCATCTCTTTCCACTTTGAATTATAGTTTTCTGCTTCTGTTATATATAAGAGCCTTAACTTTGTAGCTCTCAAATATCCTTTCAAACCAGATAATCCTAAACCTCATTGCTCTGTTGTGAGGATCAGCTTATCCCACTTTACTCTTGCCCTCTTCCCATCCAAAATAAAATTCTTCAACTCTTTATTAATTACAACTCTAGTTGATAAAAATATGCCTGACCTGTATATAAAACTAAAGGGACTAAAAACATTTTTACTGTTTGTACCTTGCTATCCATATCCATAGGCAAGAGCTTCCAGTTTCTCGGTTTTTGTATTATCTTTTATTTGGTCTCTTCTCACACATGTGTATCTGCTGTAACTGAATCCTTTTTAATCCATACTCCTAAATACTTCATTTTATGATGTCCCTATAAATATGGCTATTGCTGGACCAGTTCATATGTGGGTACATAGTTTATAGCTATAGTCTTTGTTTTAACTTCATTAATTTTATCCCAAAAAATAGGTTTGTCTTTGAATATTCCACAATACTGATATGTCATTTTCCTGGTTCCATCAGGTACAAAAAAATATCATCAGGAAGTAATACCAACTTTTCTTGAACACTGTATCAATTACATCCTCGAATTTCTGAGTCCCTTATTTTCTTTGCCAGTGGTTCTAAATGTAATACAAATAACAAAGGGGAAAGAGGACAATACTGCCTGGTTTCTCTGTTCAGACTCAACTTATCAGAGAGGAACCCTCCAACTTTGATTTTTGTCTCCGATCCCTCATATATCTTTCTAATCTACCTTATTATTGTATCAGGGGAATGCAAATGCTTCCATTACTCTACTCATAAAATCATAGCTTACTCTGTCAAATACTTTCTCTGCAGCAAGAATCACCAATAGCAGTGGTGTTTTCTTGCATTCAGCTTCCCTCTGGATCATCATTGTTCTGTTAATGTTGTCAAATGTTTGCCTCCCCTCCACAAAACCACATCGGTCCCTGTCTGTCAATTTTGGCATCACATTTACCATTCTTTTAGCCATTATATACATAAGCACTTTATAATCATGGTTTAGAATTGAGAAGGGCCTTTATGAAGTGGACCAGATGGATCTTTACCATCTTTAGGTATTACAGCTACCTTAGTTTCTTTCCAAGGTGTTGGTGCCTCCCCTCCTTTTAAAATACTGTTAAACAAAACCTTCCAGGTTTTATCATTTTCTTCTCTCCTAATTTCCAGATTTTGACAGGAATACCATCCATTCATGGGGACTTTCCTGTAGACTGCTTATGCATCATGATTTTTATCACATCTCCTTCTATCTTAGCTGTTAGATGCTGACTCATCTACCTACAACCTTGGAATATTTAAATCTTCCATAAATATTTCCATTATTGCTTTTTCTTGATTTCCCCACTTTTCTGTTATATACAAATTTTCATAATATTTCTGAAATATCTGTAATACCTTTACAGGATCTTTAGTTATTTTTCTTGTTATATGTTCCCTAGGTTTGGTAACAACCCTTTCTTCTTTCTGTTGTCCAAGTTGTTGTGGCAAAAGTTTTTGTGCTCTGGAGTTAATATCAAAAAACAATTGCTTAATGTCAATATTTCTAAACTCATGCATATTATCCATGCACTCCCTTATTTTCTCTTTAGCAGTCTGCAATTGTGCCACCTCTTGATCTGTGAGAATCCTCTTATTTTGTAATACTTTAACCTTTGTTAGCCCATCTAAATAACTTGTATTACATCTTAACCAGATTTCTTTTTCTTTTATATCTACCATATTTTTAAACTGCACTTTCATTTTATCCCACTCACTAGCTATAACTTTTTGAGTACTTTCTATCTTCCCTATTAACTCCTAGATAATTTCCATTACCCTTTCCTTAAATTCTTCTCTTTTTAACAGGTAGGTGGTGAAGCACCAGTGTTCTCATCTTTACTAAATTATCCTGCATTTTTATCTTAGTAATCATTGGTGCATGATATGAAATAGTTATTGGATGTATATCAAAGTTCTCAATTAAATGGACAAGTTCCTTTGAAGTATAATTTCTATCAAGTCTAGCCCAGTTATTGTACCTTGGGAAATAATGTGTAAATTCTGTCCAAGGTCCCGCTACTGAATTCATGTCTTTCATACCATTTATTTTCATAAATGTCTTCAGAAATCTACCCTGTTTTGTTATGCTTTCCCTTCTAGGGTCCCCCAGATACATATCAGTGTGGAAAATCAAATTCTAGCTCCACCTATAAGTTATATTACTTGCTGAAAGCAGATTATTTCTCCCATTTTTTTAAAGCTCCAGAAATAGCAGTTTTAGGTGGAATATAATTATGTGCCAGTGTAACCCTCATCCCTTGCCAGCAGCACCTTGCTACTACAAATCTACCATTAATATCTTTTTTTTCCTCTACTGTCACTACTAGAGCTTCCATGGCAATTAATATAACTACTCCTCTTTTCCTTTGTCCCTGATATTCTGCAGAACATCCATCCTGAAAGCCTTTTATTTACCAAATTCACATACTCAATTGTTTCCAAATGTGTCTCCTCCAGCATTGCTATTTGCAGTCTGCATTTCTTAATATAATTAAGTATTCTATCATTTTCATCTATACCTGTGAGACCATTAACATTCCAAGATAATATGGAAAGAGTCACCAATTTGGTAAGAAGTCATTATCCTCACTTATTGTACATGGCAGCTTTTAAAATGTCTAATTTCAGCTTTTATGATACATGGATCCATTATTGTTTGGCAGAATAATCATTTATGCATTTTTTCATCAGCTTGTAACCTATGTCACATATTACAACATTTTTTATTTTAATAAAAACCCTCAAACAAGAAACCAAACATACCCTCAAAATATCCATAGAATCTGTTAACTTAATACAAACACACGTAACTATGTACATTGTCAAATAATGAAGTATAACCCTCCTAATAGGCATATATGTGCCAAAGAGATGCTAACACAGGTCCTAGTTAACCTGAAATTGAGGTTATCCATGCTAAGATGCATGTTATTTTCTGTAATTCTAGTTACACTAGTTGGTGTCTGTTCCGTTTTATCGTTACTCTCCCTCCCCAGATGTGAAAACTATTTGTACAGTTTTAGAAATCATTAACGTTTAACCATGAAGAAACTAGTGTTCTATCTTTTATTACCCTATTATCAGCTTCACTTCATGGAAAAGTAAAAGAAAAAAAGATAAATGAAGTCTGCTGTTGCAGTCTGAAAGACAAGCTGAAACATTTATTGCTAAAGGAAAACTTTTCATTATATTCAGTGTTCTCATAGTTACTTGTTTCCACTTAAATTTTCTTATTAGACTAAGCCAAGGGTCTTTCATTCACCTATGCAGAAGTCAAAAAAACATATCAGTTCTACATATATTATGATCTGTCTTCTTTTACACCCACCAACAAATCAAGATTGCAGTCTATTAACATAAACACGCTTTTGTCTATCTTTTATTCTCATTTTGCAATGTAATGCCTACATTTCTTAATACCAAAAAAGAAGAAAGAAAGAGCAAAAGTAGGAAATAAAGGCATCTGTTTACTTTACTAACTTTATCACATACAAGAACAAGGAAAAATAATATAAAATATACAATTTATATTGTGAAACGTTTTAAAAAAATACTGTTAAGAAAAAAAGTTACTTACAGTTACCTTTTTCCTTCTTCCTTCTCTCACCTCAGAGTCCTTCCACACATTAATGACAAGCAGTGAGACAAGTGCCTTTCAGTTCCAGACCATTTTAATGACGTCAACAAAAGTCTACTGTTTCTTTGTACTTTTATACAGCCAAATTTCACAAATGTGACTGATGGTTTGCAGTCTCACATGTATTACTAATTTCCATGTTGCTGGTTTTCTTCCTGTTCATCTCCATCTCTCAACTCCAGATTCCAGTTCAATTCCATGGTGCTCCTGATTCTTCTGATCAACCCCTGTGCTTCTCCTGTGTCTCAAACATTTCCCTTTGAACTGTAGAAAAGGTTTCACTGGCAACATTTCTGTATGTGCTTTATTATCAGGAGAATGACAAGCAGAGTCCACTTCTGCATGATGGCTCATTTTTTATTGGACAGACTTTTGCATTCCATCCTTAACCTGCTCTGCATCAAATAATGACTTTGATCCTGCAGGAAAAATATTCTGAAGACAGCTGGATACAGCAGCTTCAATCTGACACATGTCTCTTGACATTCCCTGATTACTGAAATAAAATGTTTTTTTCTGTCTGGTGTACAGTGAATAATCATTTCCACAAGCACTCTTCTGACTCCAACTTTTAATACTTTGCCATTTTGTCACAGATCTGTCAGGATCAGCTCTTTCTGCTGGTAGCTTTGGATCTTTACTAATAAAGGTCTTGGCTGCTTTTTCATGGCCATATGTGGAGCAAAAACATGTAGTGCCCTTTCAATTGACAGTTCCTGCTGTGGAATACCAGTCTAATTGCCTACTTATACTTTCATAAAATGAATACAGTCTGTTCCTTCCAGTTTCTCTGGTACAACCAAAACATCTCATATTTCCCTATGTTCTCTGTCTTCTAATTCTACCATTTTTTGAAACATCTCTTCTTGAGCAGTCTCATACTCAGCCATCCTTTTCTTCATTTCACCCTCTGATTTTTACAGTTTTATCAATTCATCTGAATATCTGTTTAAAGTTTCTTTCATTTTGTACAGACTTTTTTTTTTATTTGCGCTGATATACTCCTTCAGAGTTTCATTTATTTTATTCATCTCTGAGCACATTTGACTTATTTTTAACTGTAGATTACTGGATGCCATATCTTGCACCAAAGCTGGAGCTTGAACTGCTATTTGGTGAAGAGCTGCAAGATTTTTCCCAGTCAGAGTTTATTCTTCATGTTTTCTAATTGATTTTATTTCAGATTCTCTTTGTTTCTTCTATGCAGGCATCCAGGCAGTGTACTTACTAACCATAACTGCATTTTACTCAAACTGAAAGTATCTCTGGCTGCAGTTTCTCAGTTTCTGTTTTCACACTGGGAGAGATAAAGTCAATCTGTTGATCAGTGTGCAGCCATCTTGGAAGTGTCCTTTCACCAAACATCTTGAGCATATCTGCTGTGACCTCATCTGAGTCTGTTGCTTTCCCTGATTTCATTTTCCTTAGTGCTATTCTTTCTTCTTCTTTTATTGTAGTATGTGTCTGGGGCAGTACAGCTTCTGTGGGGTTTTCTTCATTCATAAGGTTCTGGAGGTACTCTCCATCTGCCTTTGATGTCCTATAGACTGGTGAGTAGGTTGTTGCTGGCATCCCTTATGAATGGTGTCTGAATATCTTCTCTAACTTTCTGTCTTTACTTTGCAACCTAATGGAGTTTCTTTGTGCCACCTACTAAGTCACTTTCCAGAAGCCGGTAGAGTGTCTCTGCAGGTGCCTATTATATAATTGAAGACACAATCATTCGAATGCATCTTGATTGAACTTGAAAGCACGAAACAGCAAAATAGTGAAATGGAATATAAGTGATTTCTTTCCCTGGGAAAGAAATTGCTTGGCCGCCTCCGTTACTTTGCCATTTTCGTCACTGTAGTGCGATCTCGTAGTTGGCATATTTAAGTGGGGGTGTGCGTTGTGTGCCCCCCACTTTATGTAACGTTTTGAACTTTTTATTTTAATTTTTTTTGTGAAACAGCGATTTTTTTTCCCTGGGAAAAAATTGCTATTCCGAGTGTTCGGGATTGTAAGCTTTCACTTACATGGGGTCGATAAATCAGCATTCGCTGATTTAATATAGACACGCCTCTGATGCCTTGTTCTTTGGTATTACAACTCCTCTCTTAGCCTCTTTGCTAGCCAATGGGTATTCTTCCTAGCCTGGTCTGTCTTTTCTGTTTCGCACTTTTTCCTGTACTCCTTCTTTCTTTTCATTACTTTCTATATTTCTGCATTCCACCACAAGCTTTTCTTATGTACCTTATTTCCATAAATGGCTCATCAATTATATCTGTTCTGTAGTACTGACACATGTTGTTTTGAGGCACTGCCATTCTTCAACTCCACTTATTTCCTCTTCTTCCTGTGGTATTAGGGCCTTGAGTAATTCCTTTAACTCTTGTGCTTTCTCTCCAGTCAACTTCCAGGTCTTCAGCCTGGTGTCTGCTGACCTTATAGTCTTCTCTGAACACTGCTTGCAGCTGATTGTGGCAACCAGTGATTTATACTGTGGGAATTCTTTACAATTAATGAGTCTACCTCAATGCCCTTTCATTACTAGGAAGACGTCTATCTGAGTTGCTTGTTGGCCACTCTTGTATGTGATCTCGTGACTGTGTCCCCTTCTGAATCAAGCCCGCCATCAAACCATTTGCCGGACAGAAGTCTGGAATGGCCTTCCCTTTTTTATTCCTGTTACTCCACTCTTGGGGAACCAGACAATCCTCATATCCCATCCTGTCTGTCCAAATATGTGCATTCAGTTTACCTGTTATAAATACTCATTCATGTTGTCCTGCTTTATCTAGTATGTCTGGCAACTGCTGATTAAATGCACTTTTTTCCTCACTATTGTAACCTTTGCTGTGGGTCATAGGCTGAGATTATGAATACTGCCCAATTCTTGCACTGGAATCTGGTTGCTAGGAGTCTGTCACTAATTATGATGACATCCCTCACTGTCTTCTGTAGCCTGTCCCTCACCACAATTCCCACACAATTTCTAGTCTGTCCTTCTCTGGATCCCATGCTAAGTGGCTTTGCTGTACTGCCCTTCCATCTGGTTTCCTGGAGATGTAGGATGTCCAGCCCCCTGCTTACTATCATGCCATCCACTTCAAAACTTTGTTCTGTCAGTGAGCCTACACTGAGTGTAGCAATTGTTTGTCCATATTTGGCAGGCTGATTGGTTTTATGACCATCTTGCTCTCAACAGAGCTATCCCAAGTAACCCAAGCTAAGTAACTGGGCAAATGGACACCTGTCAGCCAGTAGCTTATTGACCCAGGGCTGCTGGACTTTATGGCAGGCGCACACTGTCCAATAAGTGTACATACACCCCTCCCACTGTTAGCATGGGTCCCTGACATAGGTTGGAGTAGGTTGGGTCCTCAACCCACTTATAAATGGCAAATACCCATGTGCATTTTTTGGCAAATTTATACAACACGACCAAATTACCTAGAGCTAATTTTTATATCATTGAGTGGCTAGCCCTAATACTGACAGGATAGTGTGCACCACAGTTGATGCTCAAAGCAGTTGGTCTTTACAACTCTGTTTCACCTTTAAGCACCATTTAGTTTCTGTGCTGCTGCTGCCCACAACTCTATTCTTGAATGAGTTTGAGGTGGAATTACTAAGCACGCTTTTGGGAGGTGGTAGAATCCCCACAGAGACAAAGGGAGAACATGCAAACTCCATATAAGTATTGGTCAAAGGTCAGGTTTGAACTCATATCTTGTGTATGGGAATCAAAGACCTTAACCATTATACCAATTGGTCTTCCTTTCACTGTTTCCATTATTTTAGTTACTTTTTGACATCTCTGTTTTACTTATATAAAAGTTTGTTTCTGTTACTCCTTTAATTTCTTCTACTTCACCCAGCAACTGTTTCATATAGTTATGTTATTTAGCAAGTCTTGCAAATTGTTGTATTCTGTGATGTAAAAAAAGCAATAATTTCCTCCAAAGTGAGTGTTATAGAGAAAGAATGAATTGCTCAGGGGTGTTGAGAGGCCTCAAGGCACTGTGCAGTGGTATTGTGAAGTCTGCCTACAATGTCCACCCAGGGGTGCATTAATGCACTTAGAAAATGGGCTATTTGTTAAATTGGTTTGTATTTGTTCTTATTATGAGAATATGCTTATTTTCTTATCTTTGATGCCAGATAATTCCTTCACCTAATGTTTCAAACTTGTTATAGAATAGTAATTGTTTTGGGACGATGTATTTTACATCCAAAATGCAAGTTATGTAGGTATTTAATAATGTCTCACATATGCACACAAACTATTTTGTGATATATGACTGAATGCTAGTAGGCCCAATACTAATTGAATGAAACCAAATAAATAAAATCCATTTGACTGAAATGTATCACAATATGTGTTTTGCAAAACAGCACATATTCACACATATTTTTTCATAGGAGGACACGCCTTTCTGTATCCCTTTGTAGAGGGCTGTGCTCTCCACTCATTTATCTAATCTTACTCTAAGATCACACAAACTTCTAATAAAGAAAATACATTGGTTTCTATGCAAACCCAAATATGTTTGTTATTCCAAGACTGTTAAACATTGGAGTAAAATATATTAATATGGGTTTTGGAGGGCATATCTAACCACATGGGGAGTACAGTGGAGCTTACTACTTTGCACAAAACTGTTTCAATCAAATGGCATTTAATCATGTATCACTGGGCACACCCAGTGCTGGTATAATATGAATATAAATTACATGAACAAAACATGCTTGAAAACAAACAAAAATCTTTACAGTGAAAATAAAAATTGAAAAAAATAAAAAACATATGCAAGTGTAGATATTGTGAAGTTTTGCCCAGATCTTCTAAAATAAATTATAACAGAGTTTATAACAGACTCTGAAAAGGTAGCACGCATCAAAAGAATTAACTTGAGGAGGTTGACAAAAGCACAATCATCTTAGCCTGAAAACTGAAAATATGCCACAGAACGTAGGAACACTTATGTATCACCTCTTACATACAAATAACTCGGTGTTACCGCTATCCAAGACAAAACACTAATTAATTTTCCCTCTGGAAAACAAAATATACATTTTATAAGGCTGATGATCCATAAGGTATGTAATAATGCAGCTTTATCCAACTTTATCCAAACCCATTACCTCATCTCTGACTACAAACGCACACACACGAACACACACACACACACACACACACACACACACACACACACACACACACACACACACACACACACACACAAGCTTTCTCTACATAATTTTGAAAAAATAAATGATAATTATTTCTCATTTATCCAAAAACACTTAAACAATATAATAGTGCATAAACTGCAATTATGTGGGGGGCTGTGCCCCCCACACCCCTCTAACTTTATATTCTCACTCCGGGGTCGCACTGCAGTGGGGCAGGGGCTTTATACCATTTTCGACCAAATGTAATTTGACCAAATGTGCTTTCAATCAAATGAGGTTTCAGTGAAGTGGGCTGCCTGAAATCATTTTCAACCAAATGTAGTAGATCTATATATATATATATATATATATATATATATATATATATATATATATATATATACATACATATATATTTATATATCAGAAACCCATATAAAACTAAATCCTGTAAGACTGAATCAGACCTATTGAACAGCACTAATATACAAATAGCTAAAACACAAAACAGTGCTTGTGCAGGGAAGGAATGCACCCCCCACCCATATATGGGCAGATTAGCCTCCAGACCCCCTTTACTTAAAAATACTACCTCCATTGGACATAGCCAGTGGTGCAGAGAGATGAAGCCTTGACTATGGCCCAGGTGATCAGAGTTTGATAGTGCAGGCAGGATAGGATGGAAGTGCCTATACTGGGGGAGGGAATGTGCTATGCTATGTCGAACTCTGGTGGAAGCTGAGGCTCAGAGAAGATCAGTGGTCTGTGTGTGCAGGATTAAGGAGGCATGACTGCTCTGTGATCAAGGGTTTGCTTGCCCTTGAACCATACCTTATAACTTATCCAACCTACAAAATATAAGATCAACATTTTGATGTTTCATGCCTTGTGCCCACTGGCTGCCAGGATAAGCTTTGATGTCTTTATGACGCTGTAAAGGAAACATTTGGTTATCAGAAAATGGATGGAAGGACTGATGAGTATTCAGGATTTCCAGAGGTGGAGCCTGCTAAAGCACATCTGCTCATGCAATAATACCTTTACAATGTTTGGAATGCTAGAGGCTGTAAGATAAGAGAATGCCTCTCCCTTTTAATAGTTATCGCAAGGTGAGCCATCATGTAATTAATGCAAAGCAGTTACCCAAGGATGACCTGTTAAGCTAAGAATATGTTCTTTTGGCACAGGGACATTAACTAGAAATTAAGTTTTTTAGAGACGCAGCTGCAGGACAGACAAAGGTCTTAACTGGCCATTAGATAATTTCTGCACTTGACATAGTAGTGCAATGTATGAGAAAGACAATTTTTGTACAGCTATGCCACATCTATATATATTTTACATACAGGTTTTCTCTGTCCCAGGTGACTGAATATCACATGTAGTAACATAAACATTTCATAGTGGTGAGACCACTGACTAACGAAGTTACACCTTGTCTTCTAGTTGTTGTTACGCTGTTATGATTCTGGCCATTGTTAATGTATTATGATTTTACTACACTATCTGTATTTAATGTATTATTATTGCACTGCACAATCTTCACTTTCACTTGGGGTATCTCAACTAACTCTATAGATGCTCTCTTTGCATATATTATGCTATTGTACTAACCTGCACTGTACAGAAAACTGCATTGATATGTATTTGTATTTCATCTAACTCTGTTATGCAAATGATTGAACTACTTTTATTTGTAATGCAGTGTGCAGAATTTGCATTGTATGATATGTGCTTGTATTATTTTTTTAAACAAGAAACATCTTTATTAAAATTATCACGTATAGCATAGGCAATCATACTTTTATATAAATGTAAACAAACCATACTAACATAATCTTAGTTGCAAGCATTTTACATCACATACCATATTGGTATAATTTTAGTTGCAAACATTATACATCACTTATAATCTACACAATCATTGTCAGTCAAACATTATATAGCTCATTCAAATCCTGCCTTCTTTTAAACCTCATCCCTTCCCTGTATGTATTGTTCCCACAATTCCTATTTTTTCTATGTAATTTGCCCTTTTTCTAAAGATCCAAATTCCAATTGTTTTAACTCTGTTACTATATTCACTACTTCTAGTACAGTTGGTTAAGACTTTGATTTGCATTTTCTAGTAATTACTTTTGTGGCAGCCACCATAATTAGGTTCAGCAAGGCCTTACTATGTAAAGGTAATTCCAATTCTGTATCATAGCTCATAAAAATAATTCCCTAGACAGACCAATTTACTCACCCAGTATCTCTGATAGAGTAGTCTGCAGGGAATCTTTAAAATCTGCCAGCTCATTACACTCCCAGAAAATATGTTTCCGATTACCTCTTTCTTCCCCATCACACCTCCAACATTTGATGTCCACCTGAGGGAAAAATTCTCTGGAGTCTACTTGGGGTATAAAAAAATACCTATGTTAATATTTTCAAGCAAAAATCCTAAATCTTCTAGATTTTGTTGCATATTTGGGATATATATATATATATATATATATATATATATATATATATATATATGCATATATTTTCCCATTGTTTCTTTGTGAAGGTCTTATCTAATCTCTCTTCTTGATCCTTTCTAACCTCCGTTGACTGATTATAGTCATCATGCAATGTTTTATATTCTTTACTAATTTTTCCATTTTTTAACAGCGGCTTTTTTCTAGATTCTACTAAACCTCTACCAGTGCTGGTCATTCATTTAGGACCCCACCCCCCATTTCTTTCTTTTTGCCTATACTCTGATATCAATCCTTGATAGGGAAGGTAATCTCTAACCTGCAGCTCAAATAAATTCTTGGCATCTTCCCATTCTATTACCTTTCCCTCTATAGTTATTTGCTCCCAATACCTTTATGTTTGTATTATTTTGATCATTAAATGTAATTGTAACTTTCTTTCCCTTTTGACCCGGGTTGTGGCTGAAAATGGTTTGAGGACCACTCTTATCCAGTTAACAAACTGATATGAATAAATAAATCTAACTCTACACAGCTATACGCATATTCTTTAATGTGAAGAATTTTCTTTTTCCAAGGGAGAAATGAGAATCTGAGTATTGGCCATTAGTAGATAAGTGCAGAAAGTGGATTCTGTGAGAAATGGCCCTTAGTCCCTGCAGCTGTAAAGTATGTGAATGTAAACTAATTTCTACTGGATTTCTTGGACTGTAGCTGTACTTTTTATGATTGCTTCAAACTATAAGTATATAGTATAAAGCATTTGCAGTAGTGGATAGATTTGATAGATTTGAATGTCAGCCTGGATATTAAATAATGTTCCTGGCTGTTGTTGACAAGCTATTTTTTAAAATATATATATTGGAATTCCATAAGGGCAGCCACGGTGGTGCAGCGGTTAGCATTGTCGCCTCACAGCAAGAGGCTCTCCGGTTCGATCCTCAGCTGGGGTGTCTTCTGTGCAGAGTCTGCATGTCCTCCCTGTGGTTGCGTGGGTTTCCTCTCACATCCCAAAGACATGCTGTAGGTGGATTGGATACTCTAAATTGGCCCAAGGCATGAGTGCGTGCATGTGTGTGCCTTCTGTGGAGGGTTGGGCGTCGGGCTGGCAGCTCGACACCGTAAAACTCCACTGCCAATCATGAGCAGACAGGTGATCTGCTGTGGCAGCCCCTAACTGGGAAAAGCCGAAAGAAGAAGAAGAAAGAAGAAGATATTGGAATTCCGTTGGTATAAAACAATTATGGTGATTTGTGCTGTGCTGGATCTTAGCCTGGGTGAGTGAATATCATGCCTTGCATTTTAAGTTATAGTTTTTGCACCTGACAAACAACAAGGGCCCTCCCTCAACTAAATGAGTAAATGGGTAGTAAGATATGATATAAGCATTAAGGCCTTTAACCAATGGAGTTACATTAACTGCAGTGCAAACCATAACTAACAAATTAAACAGTGCAACTCATACAAGTACTGTTAGTGCAGACCAGGGTATGTATTGCAGTGCTGACATGATTAGTCAGCTAGTTGTTTTGTTTAAATTCTAGATTTTAGCCCATCTAGGGGTAGCTGTTGTGATCTATGTAAAATGTGCCTGTTTTGCCAGTTAGTTTTTAAAATAAAGCTTTTGCTATTCAATTTTTAATATACGGTAGTGACATTCCAAGGAGACGATTGTCAGTCTAACCATAAATTCTAACCTCTGATATCTGGTATAGTTGTCAGGATATTCAAAATAACAGTGGGAGTGTCAAAACTTATATTTAAGGTTAGAAAACTTAAAAGAGCATGAAAACAGTAATACTTCTAAGGATCAGCTGAACAGGAACATTATTTATGTGCAGTTTGTATACCACATCAGCTTTAACTTTTGATAAAGTATGGCCATGCTTGTACAAGATAAAACCTGGAAAACATTAAAATAAGAAACGTAACAGATAAAGTAGATGCAAGAAGTCTAATTATAGAATACAACTTGACTCTAATGCTAAATGAGACCTAGACAGACAGAGACACTGTGCAGCTAATTAAGAGGATTAAAAATTTAGCCTTGCAGACCAGAGAAGAACTAGTAAAAATTAAACTGATAAAAAGGGTGCAAGAAAATTAGTAGTTTACGTGATTTAGATTTTAAGTCAAATGGCAGAGTTAATGGAAAGCTCAGATTCATTCTCAGATCAGAGGATACATTTGTCAGATGGGAGAGTTACTAGGAAACCCAGATATGAAGTGAGATAAGAGGAGATTTAAAATAAAATAAAAGAGAGATAAGAAGTCACAAAAAGATAAGGTGATTAGTAAACAGAAGTTTGTATATTTCTTAAAATGGAGAACCGCATCCTTCCTAGGTTTCTGGTCAGAGCTTTTTGCAGAAAGGAATATTATATCTCACTGGAACAAATCATCCTAAAATGGATTATAGTGACATTTTGTAGTCAGAAAGACAGTATGCTGAGTAGCATTTAATGGATGAACTGTTTCAAAGCTTCATAATGATGCACAAAATACATGGATTATAAGATCTTTGTGGAGAGTAGCAGATGAATAAACAAAACTAGCTGGGCCAATGTAGCAAACTGTTTTGGACATACTGATGCATGTGTAACTCCCTTCTAACTTGCACCCCACTGAATAATAAAGCATCTGCCCTGGCTGCATGAGGGCATCAATAATAAGAAAATATTTAAGCATTAAGGCCTTTAAAGTATGGAGTTATGTTGACTGCAGTTTATGTAGTAACCAACACTTGAAATACTGCAAACTACACTATAGTGCAATATACCAGACAGACTTGATTATTCAAGCAATTGCTTAGTGAAAAGTCTAGGCTCTAGCCCAACCAAGGGCAGATGTAATGATTTATTTAAATGCTCTGCTTTGCCAGTTCATTTTTAGAAGTAATATTTTGCTACTCATTTCCACTGCATTGTTGCAATACTGTAATCTGACTACTCAAACTAACCATAAATCTGAAACTGAGACAATAATTCAGAATTCTAACAACTTTGTGAAACACAGCAGATGGTACACTGAAGGGTGAATACTTGTTGGACTCCAGCCAATTGCATCATTGCGAGATTCATGGGAAAACACAGAATAATCTAGTAAGGACTACAGATATGAAAGGTGTATTATATAGACAGCAATAAAACAGAATGCTGAGTGGGTAAAGTAGTTTTGTACAATCAATGAGAAGGTCAAACTAACCATAAATCTGAAACTGAGACAATAATTCAGAATTCTACCAACTTTGTGAAACACAGCAGATGGTACACTGAAGGATGAATACTTGTTGGACTCCAGCCAATTGCATCATTGCGAGATTCATGGGAAAACACAGAATAATCTAGTAAGGACTACAGATATGAAAGGTGTATTATATAGACAGCAATAAAACAGAATGCTGAGTGGGTAAAGTAGTTTTGTACAATCAATGAGAAGGTCCACATTAGCCAGCCTGAGGTTTAGGCATACATTTTGAAATACAGTACCACCGAAGAGTGAGACAGGATCATGTTCTATGTATACAGGAAAAAGAGAATCTGAATCTAAAATGAATGATACACTGATTTGAAGAGACAGGCTGTAGAACACAAATTACAGAGTAGAGAGTCTGTTGTAGTGCAAAGTAGAAGGCAAAGCAAACATTAAGTTTTGTTAAACTCAAACTTTTTTTGTGTTCAAGATATCATTGACTCCATGAAAACTGTGAGCAAGATATTCCTTAACAAGACATTATTCATTTTTGGAATCCTACTAAAATGATTTTGCAGAGTTTGACTAATCACCCCATTCAACAATTAATACTTGGCCCAGTAAATGTCATCTTGGTTAGAGACCATTCTGACTTTGATAGACCACTGCATAGAAGACCAAAGAAAACAGCTAATAAACATGTTTAAAAGACTTTATTTATTTATTGACATTTGTTTACTGAGAAAGTCTGGCTGGATAAAAAAGTACCCATTTTCTGTGGAGGTCTACGGAGAAAGACTTCAGAAACATAGAAACAAGACATGCAAAATATCAGACATAAGTTATAGTAATAACACAAAGCTGACATCTTGAAATCAAGAATATAGTACAGTATAATTTGCTAAATGAGTACACAAAAACATACACAAAAAATTAATCAGTTTTGTAATGCAAAAAAAAAAAAAAATAGCCAGTAGAGACAGGTGCTAGGGAATAGAGGTGACCAAAGTAGGGAAATGAAGAAGGGTGGATTGGTTGTTTAGATTAGAAGCCTTATGGTAAGATTGGTAGTAGGGAGAAACAGATAGGGAGATATGGGTAAAAAAATGGATGTAAAATTTAGTTTATTGGGAATAAACAAAGAGATGGATAGATTAGAATTAGAAAGCGAGAATAATTTTGAAGAAATGGATTTAACGTGGGTTAAAGCAGGAGCAAAACCAATATTTAGAAAGGAATTCCTTTGTATGTGTTTGAAGGAGGGCAGGTTTGCATTAGACCTTATAGACAGTGGTAGGGAATTCCAGCTAAAGAACAGGAGTAGAAGCTTTTCCAAATTATTTATTGGGTTTATATAGTGAAAGAAGTTGTTTGTTTTCTGATCAGAGAGTATTTTAAAGAGGTAGGAGTAGAGGATAGAGCTAAGGGCAGTCTGCAGGTTTATGTATGATACTGTGAGTTATTACAAATTAAAGATAATTTAGATAGTGTGGTAGTTCAAGCCATTTAAGTGACAGAAGAACAGTATAGTGGTGTATGTAATACAATGCTGTAGTTGAGAATCTAGCAATGTCATTGTAATATGTTTCATGTTTTGTTTTTAATGAGGTTTGCAAATTTGTAAAGATTTGAGAACCATACAAGAAAGTGGGTAAAAGGTAGGTAGTTGCAAGGGTTGTTATTGTAGAGTCACTCATGATTTTTTTATGCCTGTAAAGGATTCCAAGTTTCTGATTTTTTTAAATCAAATTTTGGATAGGAAGATTACAATCTATAGTCATACCTACTCATTTTTGTGAATGACCATTTCAATTTATGTACTGCTCAGGGAAATAATCTAGAGTTTGTTTTTGTCTGGGGTAATAGTTTTGGGGTAAACAGAAGAAACTTTCTTTGGATTAAGTAGAAGCTGGGCATTACTAAGCAAAAGTCTCAATTGAAGTAAAGGCTTCCTGTATTATCTGTTGAAGATGCTAAAAACTGTTGGATTAGCAGATGTTAGTAGAATCATCAGCATACTGAATAAGGGAACTCTGACAAGAAGAAGTGTTGAGATCACTGATGCACATATAAAAGAGAGGAATACCAAGAATGGAGCCTTGCAGGGTTCCAGTGGTGTTAGGCTTGGAGAAAAGGAGCCTTGTCATTTTAATGCTTTTTGTCTGATAGGTATCTTGTAAATCATTAAAGTGAAGAAGATGATAGGCCAAGGATGGATAGTTGATGAAGTTTTGTGTGAGAGACAGTAATAAAAGCCTTTGACAGATCTATGAATAGTGAAAAGACAAGTTTACTAGACACCCTAGCCTCATTTACAAATTCTGTAAAGGATAGTGAGGCAGTTGTAGTACTGCAGGCTGGCTAAAAGCCATGTTGTGTAGAGCTTAACAGTTGATTATGAAGGAGATGGTTGAGAAAGTGTTTATGAATATTTTTCCAGACTCTTTGAAAGAGGGTACAATAAGGCAATGGGACGAAAGTTGAATATCGCAGTAGAGTTGCTCCCCGTGTTCAATGGAATAATATATGATTGTCTTTAGCTAGGGATGCTAATTTTGACTTGTAGCTAACCTTAGAGGACTTAAGATATCTGATTTGCTTGTTCAAGCTGTGAAGGGTATTCTTCCTCTGTTGAGTTAGTTCCCTCTGGCTCTTAGAAATCAGTTTCTTTCTTTTGTTGTATAACTTATTTATACTTACAGTCCATCAGGGTGGCTTGTTGCCAAGTCAATGCATTTGTTTAAGTGACTATATAGGAAATTGTGTATTCCTCTGCATAGGAGACACTGTTGTCTATGTTGGCAGGGGCTTTACAAATGTTATACCATCACTTAGTAGGCAATAGTTTGCTTTGGAGAAAATTTTCAGATTTTTTACTCCCGTAGAGGTGTCAGGTTTGATATTTACTTCAAATGAGACAGAGTTATGGCCTGACCTTACCAGGGATGGCAACACACAGGGGGAAGTGCACTGACCCCCCCCCATGTTGGTGAGCACTAGGTCCAGGACATTTCAGCCCCTTGTGGGGTGTGGACCAACTGTTCCAAGGCATTTGAATTAACAAAGTCCAGGATCTTCATAGCAATCATGTTTGTGCTTGTGTACATCACCCAATCGATGGAAGGATAGTTAAAATCTCTCATGGCCAAGGTGTTTGGCTGTATGCTGAGTGACTGTAGCAAGTCCAGGTAGGCAGTTTTCTTTTCTTGGTTCATGGTGGCGAACCTGTACCTAGCGATGATGTGGAAGGGTATTTTTCCTATAGTTAATTGGACCTGGAGTAGCTCAAGATAGTCGTACTGTTTCACCAGTCTCGCGGTGTATTTGGATTTAATGAAAATGGATACATCTCCACTTTTCATTCTTTCATGCCCGTTTTGGGGTCTGAATGTGTCAAATGCATTGTAGCTTTGTACAGCCGGGGTGCTCTCAGAGACCTTGAACCAAGTCTCTGTGACTACACAAACTTCAGCATATTCCAAGTTGAGGAGTGCTTCCAGGGAGTGCAGTTCATTGTTTAATCTCTTAGCATTAAGCAGCATGATCTTGACTTGAGATTGCCTTTAGTGGATTTCCTTATGTTGGAAGTTTTGTTGTTTAGACGTTGCCTAAAAAAAGGCACTATGGGGGAGGCAAGCATCTTTGCCAGTATCTGAAAGCCTTGAGGAGAAAGGTGAAGGCCATCTCTGGCAACGCAGCATGGACTGTTGACCATGTCTTCCCAGGTAGACAGATATTGGACCCCCCTGGAGTGACACCAGAAGCTAAGCCAGTTACTGACATCAATCAATTTTTGTGTGCATTGTGTCATCATCCTCGGTGAAGGTAGAATACTGCTTAGGGGTAGGGACATACTTGGTTGGGGTACATAATCTGAGAGTTTGGTTATGTTTCTCTTCAAATAATCCAGTGAGATATGTCTCATGTCATTCACACCAATATGTACTATGACAGAGTCATAACAGTAATTGTTTCTGAGTGACTTGAGTGCGTGTGTGATTTGATGGATCCTGACACCTGATATGCAACTGACTGTAACCTTCTACTTGTTCAGCTTGGTGAGGGTGACACCTGTGTGTCTCACTATTGAGTTGCATATAATCAGAACATTTGGTTTGAAGGTGTTTTGCCTTACGGGCATAATTGTTGAGACACTATGTGTGTTGTGTGTGGTGGTAGATTCTGTTCATATACCAGTATGTGCATGTTGTTTACACTTGGGGGGGGTCTCTGGTCTTTTGGTAGGATCTTAGTAAGTACCTCCGCATATGTGGGTCTATATGTCATGACGCTCTCTTGTGTGAGAGGGAAGGTGTGTGTGCTGACAACTTGTATGTCAGTTTTAAAGACCAGGTCTAATAAACTATAACTTTGGAAAGCTTCAAATCTATCCTGTTTTAACAATTTGTACTTGTTAGTCAGAGGTACATGTTTTACTGTTTTGGTAATATTTGACATGTTTTATTAGTTAAGACACAGAGTATTTTAGTGACTTCTGCTATGCTTTTAATTTACTTAATTGTTTAATTGGTTAAATGTTTAATTTTTTAACTTAAGTGTTGATTGGTTATTTATGTAGTATATTTAAGCAAGTCGAGTATGGAAATGTATTTGCATTCTGATGAAGTCCCTGCTTGTTGGGGGATGAAAGCGCTTAATACTGTGTTTGCTTTTAATAAAGCTGTTTTTATCCATTGGGACACTCTATCAGTGTGTGTATATTTTTGTAACTTGTATGTCTTTGTTGTTATGTGAAAGCTGATTCTAAATTCATGATATAGTTACATCTCTCACATACTGTATTTGTTTGCTTTAGGAGCAAGTGGTTGTCAGTATACATGAGACAATTGCTGCATTGCCTCAGGATGCCCATGTCAATCAGGTTGGCTGGAGAAATGGTGGGAAACTGTCCGTCTATTATGGCAGGTGTATATTGTAGTCACTAATGGAGATGGGCTAAATGGACTAGGATTTCCTTGAGAGACTAACAAGGGCAGTTATACTGTGGAAGACTGTGTCAATGCCTCAAAATGCGCAGCTGAGTTGCTCGCTGGGTAGCAGCATGCAACTGTGTTGCACACAGAGAGGCAGTAGAGCTAAGAAAGATTCTCTAGCAGTTATCAAGGGAAATTTTTCTCTTTCTAAGCATTTGTGTCAATACACGTCAGTGTCAAACCCCCACTGTGTGGTGCTTAAATACAAGTGAAGTTAAACAGTTTTAACACAAACTAGCCAATGGGAGAGCCCAAAACTGAGCCTTATTCCAATCCTGGGCCTTTACATATTATATGCCTGTATGTACTGACTTCACATTGATTACATTTTATGTTACTAAAAAATCAGTTTCTTCCCATATGTTTTGAAATACTACTTAGATATTTGTTTATTTCTTCTGCATAGCAAAGATAAAGGATCAATAAGTGTGGCACAGAAGAAACTACAAAGTTAGAAAGGGAGAGGGAGGAAAAAGAATTACCAGATTTTTTGCCTCATATTGTTGGTCCATTCTTCATAAAATTGTGTTTTCTGGCAAATTAGTGGCAAATCATTAAAGACTGACGTTACAAAATAATGACAGACATTTGCGTTTCAGACTTCACACTTTCAAAAAAATTCATGCTAATGTAAAACCTGTTATTCTATCAATTTTCTAAGTTTGTAAGAGCAATTTTTAAAACTTGTCCTATTTTTGGGCCATTGTCCCACTTTTATTTATGGCTTTGTCCAGATTTCTTGCTCTAAGAGGTTGAGAGGTATGAAACCAACCATAGTCTTAAGTATACTTATTATTCAGTGTTTATAAAATGTGGTGTTCCAACCTTGTGCCTTTTTAAGACTAGCCATGTATTCCCATGTATAAATGACAGGATAAATTACCCAGGGGGTATATAGCTTGATTTAGATGGCAAGGCATTTACAAGCTGTCTCTGTCCAATAGGGTAAGGTGTGAGTCCAGGAGTAAATTTTTAATTTCTCATCCATTGGTCCAGGTTATGTTTGAACAGTATGAGTGATGAACTGAAGAACCCTGCTTCCCAAGGATGTGAAGCCTGTTCCAAAACAATGGCAGTCTCTAATACACATATCTGTCCCTTCTACATGTTCTGTTTATGTTACAAATGAGGTTTAGGTCCTTGGATTGTGTATTTCTAATGCTGTTAGACTTGCTGATATGCAGCAAGTCCCTCAGTACCAGATTAGATGATGCTTTATAAGCCAGCACAGTAGTCTGTGAGAGGCTGAGCATAAAGAGAAGGCTTTGAGGTAGGTTGCATATTCCATGTGCTGTATGCACTATATTCTTTTAATAGGGAACCTCTGTGGGCATTCCAGTTATTGCATAGAGCTGGTAAGGTACATAGCCAAGGGAGCATTTTTCTCTACAATTGGTCTAATGAGGGCTGAGTACAGCAGGATAATGACATCTTTGAACCCAGATGACATACCCTTGCTAATCAGTTGTTCAATATAGAATGATTTCCTTACAAGAATAGACACATGGTGGTCAAAGGCCAAGTCACTGTCTACATATGTTCTCAAGTTCCTAACCACTGGGTCTACTCTTAGGGTGCACTGTCTATGTGGTAATTCCCAGAGGAGGCTGGCTTTTCAAAAAATACTATTATGCAGTTTTTTGCATTAAATTTTAGACTACTGCTATGACTTTAATTATTAATTTGTGGCAACCATCTTGAAGGATAGTGTCTTTGGGGTACTCTGTAGTCATGTCAAGCTTGCAAACATCTGCAAACTTGGTCAGCTGGAGGCCTTTAATGTTAGCTTTGGCTTCCAAAAAGTAGATGCAAAAAAAGAGCAGACCCCACCACTGAGCCCTGAGGGACTCTACTGGTGACTGGCCTTTTTGTGGAGGTAAAGTCCCCTGTCCTAACTTCGTGCATATTATCTGTTAGCTAGTTGGCTATTGAATGGGGGACATTGGGGTGTACTCCTAGTTCTGACAGCTTGATGATGATACTGGAACGAGGAATATTGTTGAATGCCTTGGCCAGGTCAAGATATGTTCCATTTTGCTTTGGTGACTTTCTCAAAGAAGTCCACCAGGATGAACTGACAAGATCTAGCCTTGATAAATCTAAACTGTGTTGGATACAGTGTCTGAAGATTTTCTATGTCTTTATTTATAATATCCATGATAATTATTTCTATGACCTTGCATATAAGACTAGTCAGACTTATAGGTTTGCAGTTACCTGGGTCAGTAGATGGTCTGGCTTTGTGGAGAGCAATGACTGCCGCACTCATCAATTTCTAGGCATGAAGCCAGTTTGGATGATAAGGTTGAACAAGTTTATTACAAAGCTAGATGAGTCAGGTTTCATGCTATTCTGAAAGAAACCTGCAATATTATCAGGGCCCATAGATGATTTATTTTTTTTTTATTTGGAGAGCGCATTGAAAACTAGCTAGTGATAAACAAGGGAGTTATGGTAGAGGGTATCTCTTGGAAGTGTTGGAGAAGAGAACAGCAGGTGAAACTGGAGCTACATTTGTCAACTAGTAGGTTTGCTATATCCTCTGGCTCCATATAGGTATTTCTGTTTACAATTAATTCAGCGCACTGTTGTGTGTAACCTTTGAGGTTGAGAACATAGCTGAAGAATGCTTTATGGTTGTCCTTTGCCTGTGAGCTTCTTTTACCTCAAATTTGGCTTTGGTAGATTTGATAAGTCTTCTGAGTTGCTTATTTAGTTTGATGAGGGATTTTTTGGCATTGCTGATCATTGGACTTCCTAGTCTTGCCCATGGTTTTCTTTACTTTGTTATTTAACTTATTGATATGGGTATTTCATCAAGGTGGTTTGTTCTTTGAGATAGTCTTTGCCTTTTTGGGTGGGAACTTCTGACTCGATGCTGTAATTTACATGATGGTGTAGGGTTTCTGTGAACAATTCTGCATAGGCAACTGTATATATGGTTTGGTGAGGGGCTTGAAATTTTGACAGGGTGTCACTTAGTAGTAGGTGGTTTGCTTTGGAATTATTTCTAATTGTACTAGGGTTAGGTGTGGTTTTAATTTGGTTTCAAAGAAGATGGGTTTATGATGTGACCTGATAAGTGAGAACATAAACACTCTGGTGAGTGCAGAGTTTCCGCTTGTTTGTGAGGATCAGTTCAAGAATGCTGGCATCCCTATTGGGTTTATGGATTAACTGGTGCAGTGCATTTTTGTTGACAAAGTCTAAGGATCTCTGCGCCTACACATTGGATATATATGGTGTATATTTCTCAGTTTATAGTGAAGTAGTTGAAATCATCCAGGACTACAGTGTTGGGTTCAATACAGAGTGACACCATTAAATTTATTTATGTGCTATGGGTGTTCTGGGTTATAGAGGGGGATCTATAGCTTGCAATGGTATAGTATGTTATAATGTTAGACTTTGCTTATGGTGATTTGGACACAGAGTAGTTCAAGTGGGTCAAATTGCTAGACCAGTTTAGAGGTGTGATTGTTTTTATACAGAGCTTACAAACACTTATACAGAGCTTATCAATTGATTTCTATATTTATATCCATAGTTTTGTGGTTCATCTTGTTAAAGAAGAGCTGTAGCAAACATACAGTGCTTCAGACCTAATATGCTAGATTTGCATTTCTTTGTGTGTGCAGTATCTTTGGGATTGTATAGACATATGTTGCTGCTGATACTGGGATACTGCCACTTGTGTTTGTTCTGCTGGTGGCCAGGCATTATCTTCTAACTATTTATTAACGCTTGGTTGCTGTAGTGCAGCAGAGTGTTCACTAATGGCTATAGAACCAAGTCTGTCTCTGACTTGTATAGGTGGCTTTATGCATGCTGCCTTGCCCATCTGAGTATGAATTTTGTAATATTGGCCTCAATGGTGTGCAGTAGGGTACCTGTTCTATAACCCTGCTGTGATGTTTTGTATGAATTGCTTTTTGTATTTTGCGGGCCTCATTTCTCTATCTAGCCCTAGGTAGTGCATATCATGTTTGTAAATTCTGCCTTATGTACAATGCAAAATGTAAAACAAAGGTTTGAAATTTAAACCTCCTGACATTTCTGATATGAGTTACATATTTGCAGATATGACTACCTGAACTGACTGAAACTCAATTCGTCTGGTTTCACTATATAGCACATGTTTTTTGAAAACTGTATTTGTGGTAAAGTACATGGGTACACCAAAAACATAGAGGGGAGTTAACTGCTCTTTTTTTTTAACAGGAGACACCCCTCTACAACCCATATTGGAATACTGAAATATTCCCTCTTCTCTGAAGTTGTGTGACCCCAGTGTTGATATTACTAAGTAAGCACATGCACCCATGTAGAATCATTGTATTTTAATGCTTTATTTTATTTTGAACTTTTTTATTATTTTTATTACTGAACATGGCTCTCTTTTCTTCAAAGCATATCATTCTGAAGAACTATGTCCATCAGACTACAGTTAACTGAGTACTTATGCTTAGTGAAGAAGGACTGAGCTTTATCAGTTGAATAAGACACTCACAGATTTGTGTTAGTATAAATGAAAGTGAAGTGACATTTAAGAACATGGTTTAGGATGGGGCTGAGATGTATATTTTTGTTAGACAAAAGAAAGAAAATAGTTTAGAAAAACATCTCCGTTCATTCTTTCAAGCTTACTGCTGCTGTCATTATTTATTTATTTTCATTTGCTGACTGGGAAAGTCTGAATGGGCGTAGAGCCCCTTTTCAGCAGACGTCCAGGGATAAATGCTCCATTGGTACAATGCAATACTAAAAGAAAGTGAAGTAAAACTTTTGTGTGGGAAGACTGTGTTTCACTCTCCTTTCTTTGGTTATTTGTTTCCATTCGTGAGGTGAACTTTTCAGATCATGTAGGTGTGTTTTTTTGGTTCTTTGTACAATGATGCAACATAAATTAACACAGGCAGACCCACAGCTGACTCTTCTAGTGCCTGGTGTCCAGTCCCCAACCTGACACTTGCCGCCTCAGCTCTTAACTAAAAAAAAAAAATCCACTCTCCTAGTGTGACAGTCCAAGCCAGATGCATTCCCCACCTCTGTCCCACTACAGCTCTGAAGCACTGAAGTGCATTTCTGTACTGCCATTTAAAAAATCCCAGTGAAGAAAAAAATGCAGGAACTGCACTTCCCAATAGCACCCTCTAACATCTTGTGCCCAGGGCAGCTGCCCGATTTGCCCCACCCTTGGCTATGTTTATAAGTACAGGTAAGTTAAAGATTAGTGCCATCTTTGACAGTGCAGTATTACAAAATGATGCATGGTAGCATATTATACTGGTTCGCATTACATAAATGGATACTGAATAATAGTATGCATTCACACTGGTACACTATATATCCACACTGGTACAACCACAATAGCATATTGAAATAGAATGTATTATGTATTAGTATTTGTACAGGAACAGCTGCAATCATTGATATGCACAAGTAAACATACAGATACCTGTATTAGAGGTTAACAATAACCCACAACTAGATGTGGACATCACTGGATTAGCCTACGGCTGGTGTGGTTTGATTATGAGGGCAAAGTCTGAATGATGATTAAATAAAGCCAACCATGGGTAAATCCTGTGATATCTATATCCAGGTGTGGGTTACTGCTAATATATGATGACAATACTTAAATAAATTCAATAAATATCACTCCCCAAAAGGTAAACGATCCCTGTACCAAACACAATCCAAGTGTTATATACAACATAAAAGGTACAGTAGCAATGCAGGGCAGGAAGAAGTAAACCAAAAGATAATTCAATGAAACAAGCATCCACAAGGCAGATAATAAAAAAAACGCTGGTTTATTGAAACAAAGAGAACATGGTAAGCGCTTTCACCTGAATAGGCTTCTTCAGACCATATAATTACATCATAGATCCTCTTAATAAACATAAAAAGGCGTCAAAAACATAATTCTTAAAGGTATATCACATAAAACCTAATACCTCAATAATAAAATATCAAAACATGACAAGTGGAATAAAAATCTAAAAATGTGTTATATACACAATGAACACATAATCAAATGGTTAAAATACAATCGAGCAGAACCAAGTGTGCTCACTTCAATCTCCTGGACTTCAAGAAGGGTCTCAAAGGCACCTTCTCATTCAGCCCAGGGGATACATCTGCTCTAAGCTTGACAATCCACCTAGACTCAGCACTTTCCATCTTACCCCTCACATCACCCCCTCGAAACCAATGGATAGGAGTAGGTAGGTAATTAGGTAGTTCGAGCCAGTGTAGGTGCTTCAGTTCCAGGCAGTGGTGTGAACGGTTTGGTAAGCTGGAAGCAAACTTAGTTATTTTATTGTAGCAAATCTCTAGTTTATTTTTTAAGGTGGAGTGAAGATTAATCAGGATAGGTGCTGCATAGAGAAGTGAAGGGAGAAATTAAGATGTTGCTAAAGAATTCCTAGAGTAGTTGGAGAGAAAGGGTTTGTTTATGTAGAGGAAGCTTATCTTTTGGTGAGTTTTCTACATAGTTTGAGTGATGCGGTCATCTTATTTTAAGTTATCATCAATTAAGACACCAAGAAGCTTTATGATAGAAACTGTTTCAAATGAGGTATTATTTGCTGATGTGACGTTGAAGGATTATTTCTGTGCTGAGAGAGATTAGGGTAAAAACATAATTAATTAGTTTTGTTTTTAGCATTTAAAAGTGATTGGTAGTCATCTAGCCTGGTCTCAACAGAGGAAAAGGAGTCCTGGGTCATCTTGTGGAGTAGTGGTAGACTTGGTGCAGAGCATATGAGTGTGGCATCATCAGCGTATTGTACTATGAAGGCTTCTTTAGTAGCTGCGTGAAGATTATTAGTAAATATGTTGAATAGTAAATGGCCTGGAATAAATCCCTGAGGTATGCCGACAATGAGAGACAGAAAGGGGGAGAGATCTCATTTTTATTTTTCAGTCTGGAGTCTGTTGGTTAGATAGCTGTGGATGAATGGGAGAGCCCTAGTGAGAATAATTCATGGAACAAGCATTGGTGTGAATCTGTATCAAATGCTTTTGGCATGTCTAAGAAGAGGGAGGATACTAGGTTGTTGGTGTTTCTATTAGAGTTTATGATTTTGGTAAAACTCAGCAGAGCAGCAGTGGTGCTGTGGTGAGGTTGGAAACCATCTTGAGTGTTGGAGAGGAGATCAGTATTTTGAAGATGGGAAAGGAGTTGGGAATGAATGCATTTTTCTAATATTTTGGAAAGTGGAGGTAGAATTGCTATAGTTCATTAATTGGAGAGATCAGTGGATGTTTCCCCTTTATATGTAGAGGTATGATGTGGGATTTTTTCCCAAATGGCAGGCAAGTAGCTTTCTGTAATTGAGCAGTTTTTGAGTATAGATACATATGCTATAGCATATGCAGCAATTCTGAGATATTCTAGTGGCAGGCTGTCAGCAGCTAGTGTAGAATCTTTAAGTTTTAAGAGGTGTTTTTAATAGAAGAGGTAGATACTAGTTGGAGGGAGAAAGGATTTTGGTAATGATTGGTACTGTTTGGGATAGTGAGGCTGGTGGGTGGCTTGTTGTTAAGTAGGGAGAGGACACAGTGTATGAAATGTGAATTGAACTGGGTAGCTTTAGGGACTGAGTTGTTGTTGGTAGTTGGTGAAGGACTCGTAGTTTGGCATGGGTGTAATAGTCTTTTGATTTCATTCCAGAAAAGCTTAGGATTCTGTTGGTGGTTGTCTTGGAGCTTGGAAAAGTATTTAGTTTTGTCTGATATGATTTTTTATTAAGAAAGTTTCCTAAGCTATCTAAAATATTACCATTTTTGTGTGTTTTGTCAGTAGGCCATGCTTTCCAAGCTTTATATCTGTTTAGTATGAGTCACCTGGTTTCTCTTGTGAGCCATGGGGTGGGGCTGGATTTGATTTGTTTTGATCTGATGGGAGGTAGCTCATTTAGTATGTTAAGGAATGTGTTGTTAAAATGAGTTACAGCATCATCTAGGGTTAAGTATTTTAGAATATCCCAGTTACGTTTGTTGAGGTAGCTACTGAAGGTGTCATTACTGAAGGAGGAGAATGTATACTTATTATTATAGATTATGTGTTTATGTCCATGATTAGATTGCCTCATGGCAAGGGTCAATAGATGGTTACTGATGGTGTTGGTTAGGCTGCTAGCAGTGTTAATTTTGTTAGGGGTGGTGGTGGTAAGGATCCAGACTAATGTAGACTCCCTATTACTGCATTTGTCTATTCAAGTAGCAGTAGTGGCAATTTGGGTAAAACTAAAGAGACTGATGAAGAGTTGATAAGTAGGTAGTCTGTATTAACATCATCTGTGATGATGGTTTCCTTGTTGATATCATCCATGAGATCCAATACAGGTTTCTTCTACTAATGGGATTTTGTTTCTAGGAGGGATATAAATGGCAGAGGTAATTATCTCAGAGTCAGGAATGTTGGGGTGAGTGAGGGGGTAGGACGTGATTTTAAGGTGTTTTTTCTATATCGTAGCCACACCACCAGCTTTCTTATGCTGTCATTTTTAATTATGTTGTAGCCCGGGGGAGAATTTTCTGGTCTTTAGCACCTGGTTTTAGCCAAGTTTCTGTGGCTGTTAGTATGTCAGGTTAATCTTTGAATGTGGACAGGTTGTTACTGAGTCCTAGTGGTAGAGGTAGTGAGTCCCATGGTTTGGGGATGTGAATGGAATAAAGGGCTTCCCCTACTGAGCTATTGGCTTTATGAGTGGATAGTAATGCTTTGTTTGTTGAGTGCAGGCAGGTCTGGATGACACTTTTTAGGTTAGTACACCTGTTGTGTATATGTACAAGGGTATGAACTACAAACAGTTGTAAGTAGCCGAGGTGATGAGGTAGTCCTTGCCACTTAGGTTTTTTAAGGAAAGTGCAATGACACATCCTATAAGGGAGATTCGAGGTGAGTTTGCTGTAGCTTGGAAATTTGGCTAGCATGGAGATTTATGAGTATAGGGGAGGCATAAAGTATTGTTGGTAGTAGATAGGAAAATGCTGTCAGTTTTTTTACTAGGTTCAATGAGGTACTGTTTTATTCAGTATAATGTTCCAAGTTTTTGGCATGTATTTTTGATTACTTCTTGAATGTGCAGATCAGATTTCAGGTTTTGTCTATAGTAACACCAAGCAGTTTAACATATGTTGTTGTGTCTTTCGGCTTTTCCTGGTTAGGGGTCACCACAGCGGAACTCCGGTCCGCTAATGACTGGCAGTAGATTTTTACGTGCCGAGTTGCCAGCCCTGATGCACAACCTTCAACGAAGGTACGCCCATTCATGCATGTCTCCACACAGAAGACGCTCTAGCTGAGAATCGAACAGGACAACGTCTTACTGTGAGGCGACAACGCTACCACAGCACCACCATGAATTCCTACATTGTTTGAGAAAGTGATTTTGAAGTGCTGACTGATGCCTGTTTGACATTTAGGAGTACAAAGAAGCAGTTTTTTTGGGATTTAACAGAATTTGGGAGCTATCTAGCCAAGCTTCAGTGGAAGAGAAGGACTCCAGATTAACTGTTCAAAGTATAAACAGTTTGTAGGCTACACAGATGGGAATTGATTTATTTGCATACTGAATGATGGATGCATGCATTTAGGCTTTGTGGACATCACTTTTGAAAATTTTAAGTAATAGAAGTCCTAGGATAGATCCTGAGATACCTCAACAGTGACTGGAAGAAAGTAGGATAGAAGTGATTACCACTTTACAGCTTGGTTTCTGTTGATTAACTAGCTGTTGAGTCATTGGAGGCTGTCATGTGAGAGACCTTTACATTGCAGATTTTGGTGCATGTTTTTAATGTGAGACTATCAGAAGTCTTTGACAGATCCATGAATAGTGAAGAAACCAATATCATCGACCTTAATAGAAACAAAGTTCAAGAGGGCAGATGGTATGCTGTGCTGTGGTCTAAATCCATATTGAGTAGCAGAGAGGATACTTTTATCTGTGAAGTGTTGGAGCAGTTGAGTATAAACACATTTTTTAAATATTTTGAGAAGGGAAGAATGATAGTAACTTGCCTGTACTTTGATAGCTCTACAGGATGTTCTTCTTTGTGAAATGGCAGGATGTAATTTTTTTTTCCAAACACATGGAACATAGTTTTTTCAAACTGATCTGCTGATTAACATGGACACTAAGCAGACTACTGCATCTGCAGAATTTTAAGGTACTCGGCTGGAAGGTTATCTATGGCTTAGGTAGTGGTTTTAATTTGAACAGAACTTATTTGGATTATGGATGTGGGGATTATTTTTTAGATTGAAAAAAATTATTGTGGAGGTCAGCGCACAGATAGCTAGGGGGTAAGTATTGCAGGTGGTTTTAATGAGTCTGGTAACTGTTTGGAGGAAGTGAGTGTTGAAATCGGTGGTAATAGCTTCTAGGGAAAGGTGGGAGGAGGTAGATGGTCGCTTGGTACTGCTGGGGTGTAGGAGCTTATTCATAGATGCCCAAAAAGCTTTAGGGTTGTTTTGGATGGAGCTTTGGATTATGTTTTTTTTTATTTATCTGTGGTGACTTCACTTTTAGTGAGGTTACAGAGTTGCCTGGATGTCTGTTGGCACTGTTGTGTTTTCTGTTTTATCACAGACTTCCAGGCTTTATCTGTCTTATGGAATATTACTTTAGTCATTTGTGTTTGCCATGGGGCAGGATTTACTTTTACTCTCTTTTTTCTCGTGGGGGCCATTTTGTTGACTATTTTGAGAAAGATCTGATTAAAATCCAATATTTTTTCATGAAATGGTAAAGATTTCACTGTGTTCTATTTACATGATTTTAGGGTAGATGAGAATGCTCATTTATCACATTTTGTGATGTTACAAACTATGCTAGAGTAGTACTGTTTTTGAAAAAAAAAAGGGGTGCCTGTAGACATAAGTTGATAAATGGTCTTGAAATGTGTCTGAGAGTGCCAGTGGATGTAATTTTACTAGAATAAAATGCTAGCTAGTATCCAGTTTATTACCAATTAGATATTGTGTGATTTATATACCTGGTGTGGGTATTGATATATTGTGTGAATCTATATAAGTTTACTGAGTGTTGGGATTTGTTCATGATAATTAAGTTCCACTGTATGTTAAAGTCACCTAAATAACTGTTTCCTGGGGGGTGTTACTAAATATCCAGGAGAATGCATCTTTAACTAGAGGAATAGTATTGCCTAGGGGATGTATAAAGGAATTAAATAGATGCTTTTATGACTGTTACGTTTGAGGAAGGTGACAATTAGTTCAGCATTATTGAAGTGGGGAATGATGTATTGGTAGGGGCTAAGCTGAAGAGTGTTAGGGTTAAAAAATGGCTGCCATCTTCTTTTACCTTTCATATCAGTACATAGTATACTGTAGCCTTTACATAGTATACTGTAGCCTTCAGGAAGTACTTCCTCATCTCTGGTTTTAGCCACGTTTCTGTTATGGTGAGGATGTCTGGGTAGTGGTCAGAAATCCATGCAATTAGGTTTTTGAGTTTATTGCAAATACGTCTTGGATTAAAATTGAGAAGATTTAGAAGAGCTTTACTGTATGGTTTGGAATGTAAGTATGTTAAGTTATTTATTGGGCAATTGTTAGGGTGAATGTCTTCACAATGAAGAATGGTGCATGGTAGGATGTGGGTGGTGGGAAAACAGTTGTATTTGGCTTGTGGCAGACTGGGTAGTGTAGGTAGTGTCGGATGAGTCTGAAACAGGTTTAGGTAGGCAACCTTGAAAATGTGAATGTTGGTGTATTTGTACAGGGTAGGGAGATTGATACTGTCTAGTCATATTTGCCTTTTGAGTAAATGTAAAGGAGGAGGTTGGTAAGTGGCTGAGATGAAGGATACAGTGGTAGGATGTTAGATATACCAGAGACAGTAGTATGGTAGTACTTCATAGATTAGTGATCATTTTGTGGTTTGGAATAGCTGTTCTTTGAGAATAGAGATGATTATAGAAAGTTACTGAAAAAGATTGACCTAGCATATGGTAGAGTATGTGCGGAATGTAGTGGTTGGATTTATTTATTTATTTCAGTTTGTTTACCAGGGTAGTACACTGATCACTGTGGAACATTTCCAGGCATAGCCCTGATGTTATAGTATATTATAAATCTTTGTGTATTAATGTGTGTGTAGGGAATATTATAATTATACTGCTGTGATGATGTAGTTTAGAGTGGTTTTATGACTTTAAGGAATGGAACAAAGAGGGCAAATTGGGAGTGGAGATAGGTAGTAATAAAAATGAGACACCGGGGGTGTATGGCTATGGAACTGATGGTGGAAAGGGAGCTAAGCGGAGTGCACCTCCAGTTTCTCTGGTTTAGTCAATCATTTTGGTCAAGTACAAAACCACTGACCCATGAACCCAAGATTCATATGAGGTAAGTAAAGCAACACTTCAGCTGTGTATATAAAAAAACACACACACATATACATACATACATATATATGTGGTATACATTCATTTGATCGGCTGGTAGATGGTCGATCGGAATAAGGTCGAAAGCAGTGTGGCAAAACCTCAAATATGCGAACGCAATTGTTGCGAATCACAAAACATCCCCCCTTTTTGACCCATGGTAGCGCTTGTTTAGGTGGTAGATCAGTCGGAAATATCGCACTCGGTGTTTGGTACAACATTCCGACCATTCGGCAATGAGAAATTCGGTAATAACCCTTGGTGTTATACCCAATCGAGCAATGTTAGCGCGATCAAACGAATGTATTCCATATATGTATATATATATATATATATATATATATATATATATATATATATATATATATATGGGTCCACTTTCAAATTTCAAAATTCCAAAACTTCAAACCTCTAAATACCAAAGCCCAGAGGATTGAAGTTTTGAAATCTCGAAACGAAAAAAAAAAAATCTAAAACGCTAAAATTTCAGAAGTCATGTTTTTGCAGGGGGGGCAAGCCCCCCTGTGCCCTTCACACCTCCTGCTACTTAAATATACCAACTCTGAGATCGCACTACAGTGAAGAGAACGGTAAAGTTCCCATTCTGCACTGTATGGCTATCTCCATTGACAAGTTTCACGATTCCAAAACTTCAATCCTCTGGGCTTCAGTATTTAGAGGTTCAAAGTTTTGGAATTTCGAAATTTGAAAGTGGACCCATAGATATATATATCTATCTATATATATATATATATATATATATATATATATATATATATATATATATATATATATGTGCTGTAAATGTTACTCTTCTCAAAGTTACGTGAAAGAGAAATTAAAGGACATAAATTTAGATAATCCCTCCATACAGAACTCAGCAAAGGTAAGCTGTCAATGGAGAAGGGCATCGGAAAACAGAACATGCATATACCCTACAAATGGGGGGTAATGTTTATCAAATATTTCCCTATAAAGGGAAATCAAAACAGTTCATAAAGGCATCAGGTAGGCTTTCTTGCATCTGTAGTTTCTAATACAGCATGTCATTTACCTAGATGTCTTCTTAGAGATGAGGTTTCCCTTTCAGCTGTGAAGTGATTTTCTAGGCATCCACTGAAAATGATGCCATTTTTTAAGCTCATATGAGTTTAAATATTAAACCTGCAATAGTGATATTCAAGCCTGAAAATGTGAGTGTAAATGTAGTTTTGAGTGTAAGCCTATGTCGCAAAGGTATCTTTTTATTAATGGTTTTTGGTCCCTTCAGGCCTAATGGTACTGGCCCAGCTCCCCAGTGCCTCCTGGACTATTCTGGTATTTTGCTGGGGTTGGCTGCAGACCCTAAGGAAGTCCTAGGGGCTAAGTAATCTGTACTTTTCCCTTTCCTCAACCCCCACATTTATCGTCTCTGTCTGAGCGCACTCCTCTCCTTAGGAAGCATCACTCCCAGGGCATCCATTCCCATTTCTCCCTGCTGTTCCATCAGTTACCTGAGCTGCTAATTTAACCCTGATAGGCTGGGCTTTATCCCTCAACACCAGTGGAGCAGCCTCAAAAAGGTATCCTGAGAGTTAATACTGATTTTTACCTTGCAGAAGGGAATGACATTGAAGGATAAAATGTTTTGAAGCAGTGTGAGTGGAGATTAATTTACTTACTGAGCAAAAAGTGTACATTTTACAGGAATAAATGGATATATTAATGAACAGATATGTTACAGGAATAAATGGATATATTAATGAACAGATATATGACAAATCTGAAATATAGATACTCTGAAATCCCATTTCTTCCTTATGGACTCTCTGTGGTTCATAAATGTTTTTATAGCCAATGCTACTCCTCTCAACACCCCCAAACCAGTTAACTCTAGAAAAGGTTGTGTAACTGAACCACTTCCATTCTCTACTGATTTTGCTATCAAATCTTTTGTAAAAACATCTATGCAGCATTTGTACTTTGGACAAAGGACTTTCTTTATTTGTATTTTTTTTTGTGTCTCATACCTAGCATCAGTTTGGAACATCACCTTGTGTCATACTCATCTGTTTTACCTGTTATTGGGGACAAGAAATGATCATGATCATGGCATGGTCATCACTGAAATGCCCATCAAGGGACTTTTTTTTTTTTTTTGCTTTCAGCCCAGTCCAACCCTTGGAAGTTGATGTGTATGCCTGCCAAAGTGATGGTCTCATATGCCTGCAGAAAGAAAAAGAAAGAAAGAAATGAATGAAGTAAGGAAATAAAGAAAAAGGAAGAAAGTTATGTTCCTGCTTTTCTCATTCCATAGTTGACAGATGATGTGTTAACCTGGCAGGCTGTTTATTATCATTTGCACTTAGACTACACATTAAAGGGTACGACTGAGTCTATCTTCAGAAATCATTGTTAGCAATTCCCTTGAGAAGAGTGTGATCTCTACTACAGGTTACTTGTGTACACCAAAATAACCGAGTAACCCACTCTTACAGTTGCAGGTCCACCTGCAGAAGTTAGAGATTTTTCATCTGGGAAATCCTGTTGCACTTATCCTTTTTGGCTTTAAGGGCAATATGTCTTTCTTTACAGCAGGCCCGTGCATGATGGCAGCTATATGGTAGCACTGCTGAGAATGGTTGTTGACCCCTGCATGATGGCAGCTGTATTGTAGCATTGTTGAGAATGGCTTATGGCCCCAGTATGATGGCAGCAGTACTGAAACACTGCTGAGAATGGTTGTTGGCCTCTGCATGATGGCAGCTGTACTGTAGCACTGCTGAGAATGGTTGTTGGCCCCTGCATGATGGCAGCTGTACTGTAGCACTGCTAAGAATGGTTGTTGGCTCCTGCATGATGGCAGTTGTAGTGAAACGCTGCTGAGAATGATTGTTGGTCCCTGCATGATGGCAGCTGTACTGAAACACTGCTGAGAATGGTTGTTGGCCTCTGCATGATGGCAGCTGTACTGTAGCACTGCTGAGAATGGTTGTTAGCCCCTGCATGATGGCAGCTGTACTGTAGCACTGCTGAGAATGGTTGTTGGCCTCTGCATGATGGCAGCTGTACTGTAGCACTGCTGAGAATGGTTGTTGGCCCCTGCATGATGGCAGCTGTACTGTAGCACTGCTAAGAATGGTTGTTGGCTCCTGCATGATGGCAGTTGTAGTGAAACGCTGCTGAGAATGATTGTTGGTCCCTGCATGATGGCAGCTATACTGAAACGCTGCTGAGAATGGTTGTTAACCAGCTTTTCTCAACACATCATGTACCTGTTTTCTTAAGGTATATATTCAATAACCCAAGGTGGTCCAGCAACTAATGTTGTGCACTCACCGAACCTTTGCTTCTACCCCACCTCCACTTGGGTATAAAAGTGTTGCTTTGTGCCTCCTCTCATGATGGGTGTACAGCTACTCAACAATTTCTAGAGTATAGACCAGAAGTATTCTGCAACAAATATTGTCCAGCAGTTTGTTTTTCTGATAACAGATTATGCACACATTATAGTAATATTAATATTTACTAAGTCCTAATGTCTGATGCAGTTTAGACTTTAACGACTGCACAGTGTTTTGTATTTTACAGTATACTTTGTAGAGAGAAGGACTGTAGAAACTGTTGTTGTATCATATAGTAAGATATGTAGCTATGGCATAGACGAGGTAGAAGCAGTATACATAACTATATAAACTTTGCTTTTGTCTGAGGTAAGATACAATGGTTATGCAAATATTAATATGTTCTGCATTGTTTGCTTAATGTTAATCTGTCAGTCTTTTTAACCACTTAAACTTAAGCTCTTTAAATGTACAAAAACAATATAAATTTTTCAACAAATGTTATCGGTATTAGTAGTAGTATGCTATGAAACCATTATTTTTGGAGATGTCAACACTGACTGGACTTCTCTCACCACCCACTCCCCCAAAACCAGCATTAACCTATATGGCTTCACCCAAATGATCACCACCCCAACTCGTATTAATCAAAAATCTAATACCAGTACCACCCTTGACGGGATACTTACTTACCACCCTGACCGATATCTTAAACCATCTATTCTTCCTGACACATTAAGTGACCATCACCCAATCTCTATAAATCATCACCTATCTCAACCTCTCAAAACTCACATCTTTAGAGACTGCCGCAACCTATCTAAATTTAGCCCAGATTCTTTTAATCAGACACTGTCATCCATTAACTGGTCCTCACTCCAGTGACTCCCCCTGGAAGATGCAGTTCTGACTTTTAACAACATCTTCCTTAATACTCTTAACTCCCTAGCTACTACTAGAAAAGTTCATGTTAAAACAAACTTCACACAATGGTTAACTAGACACACTTCCCCTCATGCAAAAAAGGGACTCTGCATGAAAAACCTGGAACAAACTGAGAACCCCCTCCACCATCCAACACTATAGAACACTTTATAATTCTACAAAAAAACAAATCAACCTTGACAAGAAAAACTTTTACATGAACCCTCAGATAAAACCTCACTCCACCCCCAAAAGATTCTGGAGTACTATCAACAAACTCCTGCACCCAGGTAATCCCTCCCTCCAACCCCTTTCCAAACGGCTTCCCCTAGACACTGCAACTTCCCTCAATTCCTTCTTTATAGACTCCATACAAAAACTAATTAAAACTAACACAAACACCAACCACAACACCCCCCTCCCCTCAAACATACCTCCTTCTCTATCAAGCCTATTCCCACATCTATTAGATCCCTACTTTCCAAACCTAAACCCTGCTCCTCCTCAGTAGATAATCTACCCTTTAGTTACTCAAAATAGCAGCCCCCCTCTACAGCCTATTCTGTCTCCGTACTTATTAACCACTCAATACAGGAAAACCTGGTCCCCCAAATATGGAAAAAATCATACATTATTCCTTTACACAAAGGTGGCAACTCCAACGAGCCCTCCAATTTCAGACCTATTGCTAGCCTGTCTCCTATCTCCGAAATCCTAGAAAAATGTATCCACAAACAACTCATGGCACATATAATGGAACATAACCTTCTAACCCCTACTCAGCATGGCTTCCGTCCCCACCACAGTACTATTACTGCTATAGTATCCTTCCCTAACTGCATCTCCTCTTCTCTAGTTAACAATATACTTGTATCTTCCCTCTTTCTTGACCTCTCTAAGACCTTCGATACTATCTCACATAACCTCTTGTGCTCCAAGCTCTCCTCCTTTAACCTCTCATCCTCCACCCTTAACTGGTTCTTTTTGTACCTCTCTAACAGAGCCCACTCTGTCAAATGGGTATCAGACACTTCTCCATTCCTTCCTGCTCCCACTGGAGTCCCCTAAGGTTCCATCCTTGGCCCCTTACTATTCAACATCTTTACTAATGACCTCATCCAATCCTGCCCCACACTCTACACTTATACAATATGCCGATGACTCCACAATTATCTCCACTTCAGACAATCTAACCCACCTACATGCCCTCACTCAAGACATTTTACATTCTGTCAAAAAATGTCTCACTACTAACTAACTCATACTTAATCCTAACAAAACTAAACTTCTTGTCTTCCTTCCCAAGTCTCTATGACACAACAAATCTTCCTTCTCAATCTCCTCCCTAAACAATACTAACATCATGGCTGAGTCTAATACCAAACTACTAGGAGTACTCATAGATGACAAACTTAAATTTGATAACCACAGCCACAACTGTATCAAAAAGATCCACCAGAAACTTGGACTACTATATAGAAATAAAAAAATTCCTTACACAGGATTCCAAAGTATCCCTAGCCCAAGCCTGCCTCCTTCCTTCATTACTTAATGCCACCCCTATCTTCATTAATCTCAATGAAACCCTCTTAAATAAACTTGAACTAATTTACAATAAAATTGCCAGTTTTGCCACAAACCTCCCCTACCACTCTCACCAGTGCCTTGCACTGAAAAAACTAAACTGGCTAGAGCTACAAAACCAACTCCTCCTCCCTCAACTTAACATGTTACTTTCCATCCTGCTACAACCCTCAGCTTGCCCCTCTCTATCATCTATTGTCTCTCCCTACAACACTAACCATGAACTTTGTAGCTCAGAACAACATCTACTCCCAGTATCAAAACCTAATAAACCCATAGGAAAAAGTACTTACAGTCATGCAGTCACCTCATCCTGGAACAAGCTCCCTCGCCAAATCAGAGAGCTCCAAAACACTCTCACCTTCAAGATTATCCTGAAGAACTACTTAAGTAGCTCCTGGTACTGTCCCTGTTACCACCCCATTTGAATTCTCCCTACCTTGCTGCCCTCCCCTGTCATCCATACCTATAATACCCCTGTTTCCATCCCCTATACCTCACTCATCTAACTGTAAACATTTCCACCTCCTTTCTCTGTACCTTTATAACTCCCACACTCATCCTTTCCTTCATTTTCCCAACCTCTTATTTCTGGTCTTGACACTATGCTACTAGAATGACGGGCCTTCCCTCCTCTCCTTTCTCCCTCTTCTGTCATTCTCCCATCTAACAGCTACATTCAACTATAGGCGACAGCTTATGTTTCTATATCAATCAGTAAATATACCTTCTCAAGAAAGGCTAACACAGCAGGAGTTCCCTCTTTACATCTTTGGCTCATTATCTATACCCTTCTTCCTTTCTGCATAGTCTTATCAAATTTGCAAACTGTTGTAAATCACATTTGTAAATAAAGTTAGTAACCGATTGTTTAATGTGTACTGTGGACATTTGACTTATGTAACTAATTGTAAAATGTATACTGTGGAGGTTTTCTCCTCAGGTCTCAAATGAAAAAGGGCACCTGCCAGCCAGACCAACTCGGTTAACAAATGGCAAATAAATAAATAAATAAAAATAAACATGGCACTATGGCACAGCAGTTAGCATTTCTACTCATGCTTGGTTCCACAGTTTGGTTCTTGGTTTAGACACCTACTGTATGAAATTTGCACATTGTCCCTTTGTCTGTGGGTGCTATCAGCTAATGCTCTGATTTCCTTTTATGTCCCACAGATATGCTCAAGGTGAATTGCCAATCTTCCAAATTGCCCACAGCTGTGCATGTTACATTTGTGTGCATGCGTGTGTCATGTGATAGATAGCGTCCCATATGGCATTACATTCTCTGCCTTATTTTTCTGCTGACTGCTAGCATAGCTTCTAGCTTACCTGTGTCCCTGAAATGGCTTAAGGAGGTAATCAGAAAATGAAGGAATATATATAATAAGAAATAATACCTGGCAAGGGCGTGAGTCATGGTTTTGATTCACTCCCGCCTAGTCTCAGCATTTGATCCCCTAAGCTTCGCTGTTGGCTACTTGGAAGAATCCCAGCATAAATCTGCTGGATATTATTTCTGTAATATTTTAATGCCTTATTTGTGCCTATTATGGTGTGAGTGTGTGTATGTGTGTGCCTTCTGTGGAAGGCTGGGCACCAGGCTGGCAGCCCGACACCATACAATTCCACTGCCAATCATTCTGTGGACTGTTGTTCTGTTGTAGTGACCCCTAACGGGAAAAGCCAAAAGGAGAAGAAGATGCTAGATGTGTTGTCCTTGAATTTCTGATCCATTCTACCTACTGCTTTTCCCAATGCAATGTTTAGCTGTACTATGAATGATTTAGGCTTTTGTCTATACTTGACTGACTGTGAATGAATATTTCTAAGAAAATATTTATAAGTACAACAAATGATTTCTGCATATAACATCATGTACTACTTTTGTCCTGCATGCATGTTGTTAAAATCTATTGATTTACATGGTCCCTGTTGTGATGTGGCTGATTAATCTCTCATCGCTTTTGCATCATTTTTATCAGACTTCATTCAGCCCTTTTATTTGAACATAAACATCCCTCCCACATTGTGGCATGTATGTCTGCTTTTGCTTTGGTGCTGCCTTCCTGTCTGCCCAGGTATCCATCTTCCCACTGCTATGTGCCTGCTCTTCTCAGCTGTCATATGCTACTTTTGATGTGTTTGCTGTCTATAATGGATAACTCTCAGAACTTGAAAAGTGCTGATTTTTTTCTGCTACATGTCTCTCTGATACATTGCTTATCCTCCTTAGAAGTGCAAATGAATACTCTTTATATTGTGTGCCTCTGTAAAATGTATTGTTCCTCCTCTCATCTAACAAGTATAATTATTGTATATCACATCTTATCCTCCCTGCTGGGTCTGGGTTTTCCTCCTTCTGCTACACTTTTTGTTTTCACATTTCCTACATGGTTCTGTGCTGCAGTGTTTTGGCTCACCTAGATTAAGAACCATTTTCCAGTCTTACTGAGTCTAAGTTGGTTCTGCAGCCCAGACTGATTTCTCTGTGCATCCAACTTTGGAAACAAGCTTTAGTGGCGTGCCCATGTAGTTGTGTCATAACTAATAATGCTTCTGACTGGGCCTACGAGTTAGGTAATCAGGACTCTGTCCTGAAAGTTTGGTTAGTTAAAGATGCTTCCACTATGACTCATTAAGTTACAACTCAGCAAGGAACCAACTCATGAAGCACAACTAAGTGGGAACTAAACCTGACAAAAAAATTAAATGTAAGTTTTTTGTAAAGGAGGAGCAAAGCTTCTAACCCTCTGAACGTACACACACCAACACCATGGTTGCACCAACATGACGAAAAGAGAACACTAAAAGAAATGAGTCGCTATAGATGCACATTTAGAAACTGCCCTGGCATTGATTTCCTGTGGAACTTCAGTGTGTTGAACTAAACTAGAAAAAAAATTCATCCAGTTTGCACTAGACCAGGTGTAGGGAAGCCATTAATTACAGCCTGCACCTTGCTTGTACAGCCCAACGACAGTCCTATAAAAAGAGTGTTTTCTTTTGGAGAACACACAGAGGTTTGGCCCATCTAGCCGGGGTTAAGATCTTAATAGCTTGGACTGCAGGATTAACCCCAACCAACCTGAACTAGCCAAAACAAAATTCCAGTCTTTCAACACGGAATAAGTCAGTCAAATTTCAACTCCTTCTGCTGAAGCATAATAGGCCACCCACTCTGACGTTTACAAAGGGCCAGAAGTGTAGCACGACTGGGGCAAAAGTCCCGGACGTAAAGTGCTAGGAGGCATGATCAGGAAGAGTTTAGTTCCTGGATTCTTTTCTGTATTTCTGAATGCTAGTACAGAAAGGCACTACAGCACTTCTCGTGTAGTAAAGCCACTATGGCAAATTGTCTTGCTATAGTTTAAAAATAGAATTCTGTTATTTTTTTGGCCTTCATCTGAAGAGCTGGGGGTGGGTGGGCAGAGAACTGGCTTGAGAAATGCCAAACTAAGGGAACTATGCCAAGGACCTTCTCTTAATTACCATGACAACCCTTCCAGTAATGAAAATTTCTAGGTCCTGTATTTGTAAGGAAAGAATACATGCACTCTATATTTCATTTTATTTTAATTTATTAAGCAAGGCACAGGACTTCCCTCACTGGACCATATTTAGGTTTAGCTTTGGATGTAAGAGAAAGTATAGAATTACAATCATTTCCTGATTACGCTCATTGACAGGGTTACAGCTCTCAGATAAACTATGGCAGCAATGTTGACCTACAGAGAATACAAAATATACATTATTTACAATTAGATATATCATTTAGACTTGTCAGAAAGCCTGCTGTTTGTAAGCCAGAAGGAAGTTTGAAGGAAGAAAATGGAGGAGAGTTTAAGACAATTTAGTAATGAGTGGAGATTTGTCAGGAGATGAAAGAAGGGATCAGTTGGAAATGCTAAGATAATTCTATGAGGTAAGGTGTGGAGAAGTTTACTCTCTAAGTAACAAATCTGAAGAAATGAGGAATAAAATAATTACACAAAATAGTGAGAGGTAGGTTTATTGTAGTGTGTACGCATTGCATCATAGAGTATGAATATTAGGTATCATGATTAGTTGGGAAAGAAGTCAACAAATGATAAAGAAAACCTGTTATCTAAGATGATACAGCACAATGTACCTGTTGTTCTTACTGTTACTGGTACTTCATTTTAGTAAAATGGTCCCTATTCTGGTGTTATATCTCTCAGCTTTTGTGTTCCAGGTGTACACTTTCAAGAAGAACCAGATGAGACACTACCTTTAGACCAGGCAGACGTCTTCAGCCTTTCCAGATATTTGAAGGTTTTAAACTGTATGATTTTTTTGAGTAAGGAATCACTGCTCCTTTTCAGGTGGCTTGTCCAAAAGGCTGCAGAATAGAGCACCATACTCATTAATGGGCTGGCTCAGTGAGGTGTAAAGGGATGCAATGATCAAACAGTCAACTTGGCCTGTTGATAGTATGTCAGACTTACCTGAGTATGCCGGAAAGGTGGTAAATTCTTCTTTTTTTCTATTGTTAAGGGACATAGTTAGTCCTCTAAGTTCAGCAGCATCTCAAAGTAGTCCTTCAACTGCAAATGACAGGATTCATTTCTAGCCCACATAAACCTCTGCATATACTCAGTAGAAATATGCAGCTGTAGCTCTGTTGCTTTATTTTCACTTTATTTACTGCTGATGTTTTGGATCTTCCACTGACTTTATGTCTTACGCTGCTTTATGACTTTCTTTTTTTACATGAGGTGTCATTTTCACCCGTGTATTGATCTTTTCTTTTCAGGTTTTGGATTGGTAAACATTCAGAATGACTGAATACTAATTCAAATTTTCAAGTGTTCAAAATGGCATCAAGATGACTTTTTGTTAAATTATATATTTTTCTGAGGGGGGTGAGCCCCCCCCCCCCATTCAGGGAAGCATGCACATTGTATTTCTTACTTATTATAATCAATCTTAAGATCACAGCAGCTTAGTGGAAAGGAGATGTTCTGTTAATTACCTTAGTAGAAAGGAACTGTTCCCTGTAGCAGTGATCACCTTTCATAGATCTAATGTTTGATAAAGTTTACCAAATTGGATTTACACACTTGGCTGTCATTCAACTGTCCATCTACCTTTCTTTTCTGACTGAGTATTCCTTGAATATTGGTATCATTTTCACTATAAACCATTGCAGAGTCAGTGTGAAATGTACCCAAAGCATTCAGCATACACAGAAGTAGTGGTGGTTTTGAACTATTTCCAGTATCTCCTATTTGTTATTATTAATTTGCTGTATGGTAGAGAACTGTGCATTTTTGCAGGACAGGCTCTTTCTAGCTCAGCACAGCTGACCTTTGGCTTGCCTCAAGGACTTCTTCTCATTCACTGGATTTACCACACTAGCCTTAACGTCCCCCTGGGCTAATCCCAACCCATGGCTAAAGCCAATGAGGAGATTGAGGATCTTGGGGCAATGTCAAACTGCGATTGGGGAGTGTTTTTTTTTTTTATAAATGGACTGAATTCCTCAACCCTTGTATGCACTTGTAACATTTTTAGGATGGAGTGCAATGGTGGATGCTGACGTATTGTCCCCCTTCATGGCAAGTGGCAACTCAGCTACTGCTCTGACTTCCCTAAGACAGTGCCCCTGCTCAACTCCAGCCTTCACTTAAGATTTGACATGAGGTGTACCTGAGTGCATGCCCTCCAGAATGAGCAAGATCGTCCTCTGATGCCAGCTCCATCAGACAGAAGGGCCACCAGGTTGCTTAGGCCCAAATTGGGGCTTTATCCCTCAGTGCCACACTGCTGGCAGCAGAGAACTGTGCTAGATGATATTGCTGAAAGTCTCAGTGAACCTCTTGGTCTTGAAATATTATGGTTTTGGATTTGATCTGCTTTAATTTGAGCTGCATGTGGTAATTCAGAATAACCTAACTGTTCATAACCAATATGACAAGGTAATGCCTGATTCAGTGGTCACTGACTGCTTGTATGTTCTACATGAAAGGAATGCCACAGTTTATGACACTTATATAGTCAAGGATGCTCCGCTGCTTATACCAAGGGAGTCTCCAAGTAGATGTATCCTTCATTATGGCCAGGTCATGGTCAATACAATTTTTTTTCAGAACTATAATTCCATTAGTATTTTCCTTTCCTGCCTTTCTTTTCAATTAAGTCATGCAGAAATATCTCCAAAATAACAACATACAAAAGAAACATTATTCTAAAAGAACATAATGTCTTTTTTTTAATCACATTAGAAACTACAAGCTGTATCACCACAAGAAACACAAGGAGACATGTTGAGCACTTTTGTCTTTTAATATAACAAGACTTCTTCAGAACAATAAACTGGCCAGAATATAAAATCCTAATAAACTACTATGCATTAGTCACATGTTAACATCAAATCAAGACAATTTAATCACATTAGACTGGATAATGTAAATCTACTCATAAGCTAGAAATTTAAAGATAGGACAGCCATGACCACTGCTAGCATAGTAAAATGTCATGTGGATTTCTTCATCCTTGTTTTAAAATGGTGTAAAATTATGATGGTTTTGCCACTTCTTGTAATAAGTATTTAATGCATTAATTATGCTTGCCCATATTTACGTAAAGGAAGACAAAGAAACAGATTGGCAAAATGCTGAAAAGGACTCCAAAAGGTCTGTGGATGACTGTGCCCTCTCCATGAAAGGAAGCCTTTGCCAAGTTGTAAATAACTCCAAATACTTAAGCACAGTAAGATCTTGTAAAGCAGGAAAGTGTATCAAGCCAAGATCCTTTGCTTTGACTATATGCATGAGTTCACAAACAATTGGTGCAATGATGCTTCCCACTGATTACATGGTAGTAAAATCCCAACTAGCAACAGAGACCCTTATGGTGCAGGCAAACCAGCTACCTTAAACAAATGTATCTCTTACCCTCAAGCCATGAGGCAGGGAATCTACTGTTAGTGTCAGCCTGCACAGCACCCAAACACTTCATGATCATATTATGTAACAAGCCTAACTCCACCATAATGCCTAATGAGTGCGGTATCTTTATGACTCATAGGCATGATGGTGGAGCACAGTGGAGTAGGGGTCATCTAAGTACATGTTTTCTACTGTACTGTGCTGTCATGTGCAGTTCCTGGATTGCAGACGGGAATGAACTGGGCATTGAAACACATTACACTCTAGTATGTGCAGTTAATAAAGAATGAAGGGCAATTGTAAACCTCCATTAAGGACCATGATCCATTCCTATGAACTGAAGTCCTATATGGCAGCCTATAATACATAGTAGTAGTGTTTGTTCACCTCTGTGCACTATGACTAAGGCTATGGTTATGGCTATAGATACCACAGCCTTTCAGTATCATGCACACCTACTGTGGCAGACCACCACCAGCAGTCTCCAGTGTTTTGTCATGCACATCAATACCACAGTCTGCTTCTTTCAGGCTGGCTATGACTACTATGTTTTCTACCAACCCTGATGGAAAAAAATGTCTCTGCAGGTGTGCAGTGTTCATCAGAAAATGGAATAACGTGATGTTTTATCATACTCATGATTAGGCTACCTGTGTCACAAGATGAAGCACAGATGTTCATGTCTTGTGTCTCATCCACTGTTATAAGTGTTTGTGTATGCTGATATCCACTCTGTGGACTCACTCGTACCTATATATGCCTATACATACATACATATATATATATATATATATATATATATATATATATATATATATATATATATATATATATTTATATATATATATATATATATATGACATCCATTATGCTTACTGTAAAACACCTGTTTTAGTTTTAACACAAGTAATGCCTGATACCATAGGTTATCAGCCCATGCCCATATCAATGTACCCAGGTTCTGTAATTTCCGGACAACTTCATCTATGTGGATATTATGTTTTTGTATGCTAATAGTAATGGTACGTATGTGTGTACCAGATTCTGCCTTACTGCTTGCACATGGACAGTTGATAAATGTTTATCACTCACACTGTATTTCCATCCTCCAGTTCGTTGTTGCTGTTAGTGGTATGTTGAATTGCTGCTCCTGTTTGGATGCTGGAGGTTGCTGGGGTAGGCTTCCTACACACACGACCATTAGGCCATCATGCATTCCTTCTGACATACTGTACAGAATTGTACACAATGTGACATTTCAGATATTTTCTTTGATGTGTATTGCAGACGTATGATTTGGGACTTCAGCAACCTAATCACATCTTTAGTCACATTCCTTTTTGCTCCATATTGTTTCATTATATGCTTTCACTGCAGAAGACAGAGTGGTGTACTGGGGTCATTAACCTGGGCTCCAAGGGATAAAACTATCAAGTTTAACACAACTGCATACTAAAGAAAGATGGGGGGCACTTAATCTTTCTTTGGCGGTTTGCACTGAGCTTAACATTCTGTACAATGGATATTATCATTATCTACTAGATGTCCTTTGGGTATATCCTTAGGTAAGAACCTGGGCTTTAGGACACAGGTGCTCTGTATGTAAGAATCGTGCACACTGTGCCATGGAACGATGTTGTGATGTGTAAGACCACAGGTGCTCTGTATGTAAGAATCGTGCACACTGTGCCATGGAATGATGTTGTGATGTGTAAGACCACAGGTGCTCTGTATGTAAGAATCGTGCACACTGTGACACGGAACGATGTTGTAATGTGTAAGACCACAGGTGCTCTGTATGTAAGAATCGTGCACACTGTGCCATGGAACGATGTTGTGATGTGTAAGACCACAGGTGCTCTGTATGTAAGAATCGTGCACACTGTGCCATGGAACGATGTTGTGATGTGTAAGACCACAGGTGCTCTGTATGTAAGAATCGTGCACACTGTGCCATGGAACGATGTTGTGATGTGTAAGACCACAGGTGCTCTGTATGTAAGAATCGTGCACACTGTGCCATGGAATGATGTTGTGATGTGTAAGACCACAGGTGCTCTGTATGTAAGAATCGTGCACACTGTGCCATGGAATGATGTTGTGATGTGTAAGACCACAGGTGCTCTGTATGCAAGAATCGTGCACACTGTGCCATGGAACGATGTTGTGATGTGTAAGACCACAGGTGCTCTGTATGTAAGAATCGTGCACACTGTGCCATGGAACGATGTTGTGATGTGTAAGACCACAGGTGCTCTGTATGTAAGAATCGTGCACACTGTGCCATGGAACGATGTTGTGATGTGTAAGACCAAAGGTGCTCTGTATATAAGAATCGTGCACACTGTGCCATGGAATGATGTTGTGATGTGTAAGACCACAGGTGCTCTGTATGTAAGAATCGTGTACACTTTGCCATGGAACAATGTTGTGATGTGTAAGACCACAGGTGCTCTGTATGTAAGAATCGTGCACACTGTGCCATGGAACGATGTTATGATGTGTAAGACCACAGGTGCTCTGTATGTAAGAATCGTGCACACTGTGCCATGGAACGATGTTGTGATGTGTAAGACCACAGGTGCTCTGTATGTAAGAATCATGCACACTGTGCCATGGAACGATATTGTGATGTGTAAGACCACAGGTGCTCTGTATGTAAGAATCGTGCACACTGTGCCATGGAACGATGTTGTGACGTGTAAGACCACAGGTGCTCTGTATGTAAGAATTGTGCACACTGTGCCATGGAACGATGTTGTGATGTGTAAGACCACAGGTGCTCTGTATGTAAGAATCGTGCACACTGTGCCATGGAACGATGTTGTGATGTGTAAGACCACAGGTGCTCTGTATGTAAGAATCGTGCACACTGTGTCATGGAACGATGTTGTGATGTGTAAGACCACAGGTGCTCTGTATGTAAGAATCGTGCACACTGTGCCATGGAACGATGTTGTGATGTGTAAGACCACAGGTTCTCTGTATGTAAGAATCGTGCACACTGTGCCATGGAATGATGTTGTGATGTGTAAGACCACAGGTGCTCTGTATGTAAGAATCGTGCACACTGTGCCATGGAATGATGTTGTGATGTGTAGGACCACAGCTGCTCTGTATGTAAGAATCGGGCACACTGTGCCATGGAACGATGTTGTGATGTGTAAGACCACAGGTGCTCTGTATGTAAGAATCGTGCACACTGTGCCATGGAACAATGTTGTGATGTGTAAGACCACAGGTGCTCTGTATGTAAGAATCGTGCACACTGTGCCATGGAACGATGTTGTGATGTGTAAGACCACAGGTGCTCTGTATGTAAGAATCGTGCACACTGTGCCATGGAACGATGTTGTGATGTGTAAGACCACAGGTGCTCTGTATATAAGAATCGTGCACACTGTGCCATGGAACGATGTTGTGATGTGTAAGACCACAGGTGTTCTGTATGTAAGAATCGTGCACACTGTGCCATGGAACGATGTTGTGATGTGTAAGACCACAGGTGCTCTGTATGTAAGAATCGTGCACACTGTGCCATGGAACGATGTTGTGATGTGTAAGACCACAGGTGCTCTGTATGTAAGAATCATGCACACTGTGCCATGGAACGATGTTGTGATGTGTAAGACCACAGGTGCTCTGTATGTAAGAATCGTGCACACTGTGCCATGGAACGATGTTGTGATGTGTAAGACCACAGGTGCTCTGTATGTAAGAATCATGCACACTTTGCCATGGAACGATGTTGTGATGTGTTAGACCACAGGTGCTCTGTATGTAAGAATCGTGCACACTGTGCCATGGAACGATGTTGTGATGTGTAAGACCACAGGTGCTCTGTATGTAAGAATCGTGCACACTGTGCCATGGAACGATGTTGTGATGTGTAAGACCACAGGTGCTCTGTATGTAAGAATCGTGCACACTGTGCCATGGAACGATGTTGTGATGTGTAAGACCACAGGTGCTCTGTATGTAAGAATCGTGCACACTGTGCCATGGAATGATGTTGTGATGTGTAAGACCACAGGTGCTCTGTATGTAAGAATCATGCACACTTTGCCATGGAACGATGTTGTGATGTGTTAGACCACAGGTGCTCTGTATGTAAGAATCGTGCACACTGTGCCATGGAACGATGTTGTGATGTGTAAGACCACAGGTGCTCTGTATGTAAGAATCGTGCACACTGTGCCATGGAACGATGTTGTGATGTGTAAGACCACAGGTGCTCTGTATGTAAGAATCGTGCACACTGTGCCATGGAACGATGTTGTGATGTGTAAGACCACAGGTGCTCTGTATGTAAGAATCGTGCACACTGTGCCATGGAATGATGTTGTGATGTGTAAGACCACAGGTGCTCTGTATGTAAGAATCGTGCACACTGTGCCATGGAACGATGTTGTGATGTGTAAGACCACAGGTGCTCTGTATGTAAGAATCATGCACACTGTGCCATGGAACGATGTTGTGATGTGTAAGACCACAGGTGCTCTGTATGTAAGAATCGTGCACACTGTGCCATGGAACGATGTTGTGATGTGTAAGACCACAGGTGCTCTGTATGTAAGAATCGTGCACACTGTGCCATGGAACGATGTTGTGATGTGTAAGACCACAGGTGCGCTGTATGTAAGAATCGTGCACACTGTGCCATGGAACGATGTTGTGATGTGTAAGACCACAGGTGCTCTGTATGTAAGAATCATGCACACTTTGCCATGGAACGATGTTGTGATGTGTTAGACCACAGGTGCTCTGTATGTAAGAATCGTGCACACTGTGCCATGGAACGCTGTTGTGATGTGTAAGACCACAGGTGCTCTGTATGTAAGAATCGTGCACACTGTGCCATGGAACGCTGTTGTGATGTGTAAGACCACAGGTGCTCTGTATGTAAGAATCGTGCACACTGTGCCATGGAACGATGTTGTGATGTGTAAGACCACAGGTGCTCTGTATGTAAGAATCATGCACACTTTGCCATGGAACGATGTTGTGATGTGTTAGACCACAGGTGCTCTGTATGTAAGAATCGTGCACACTGTGCCATGGAACGATGTTGTGATGTGTAAGACCACAGGTGCTCTGTATGTAAGAATCGTGCACACTGTGCCATGGAACGATGTTGTGATGTGTAAGACCACAGGTGCTCTGTATGTAAGAATCGTGCACACTGTGCCATGGAACGATGTTGTGATGTGTAAGACCACAGGTGCTCTGTATGTAAGAATCGTGCACACTGTGCCATGGAACGATGTTGTGATGTGTAAGACCACAGGTGCTCTGTATGTAAGAATCGTGCACACTGTGCCATGGAACGATGTTGTGATGTGTAAGACCACAGGTGCTCTGTATGTAAGAATCATGCACACTGTGCCATGGAACGATGTTGTGATGTGTAAGACCACAGGTGCTCTGTATGTAAGAATCGTGCACACTGTGCCATGGAACGATGTTGTGATGTGTAAGACCACAGGTGCTCTGTATGTAAGAATCGTGCACACTGTGCCATGGAACGATGTTGTGATGTGTAAGACCACAGGTGCTCTGTATGTAAGAATCGTGCACACTGTGCCATGGAACGATGTTGTGATGTGTAAGACCACAGGTGCTCTGTATGTAAGAATCGTGCACACTGTGCCATGGAACGATGTTGTGATGTGTAAGACCACAGGTGCTCTGTATGTAAGAATCGTGCACACTGTGCCATGGAACGATGTTGTGATGTGTAAGACCACAGGTGCTCTGTATGTAAGAATCGTGCACACTGTGCCATGGAACGATGTTGTGATGTGTAAGACCACAGGTGCTCTGTATGTAAGAATCGTGCACACTGTGCCATGGAACGATGTTGTGATGTGTAAGACCACAGGTGCTCTGTATGTAAGAATCGTGCACACTGTGCCATGGAACGATGTTGTGATGTGTAAGACCACAGGTGCTCTGTATGTAAGAATCGTGCACACTGTGCCATGGAACGATGTTGTGATGTGTAAGACCACAGGTGCTCTGTATGTAAGAATCGTGCACACTGTGCCATGGAACGATGTTGTGATGTGTAAGACCACAGGTGCTCTGTATGTAAGAATCGTGCACACTGTGCCATGGAACGATGTTGTGATGTGTAAGACCACAGGTGCTCTGTATGTAAGAATCGTGCACACTGTGCCATGGAACGATGTTGTGATGTGTAAGACCACAGGTGCTTTGTATGTAAGAATCGTGCACACTGTGTCATGGAACGATGTTGTGATGTGTAAGACCACAGGTGCTCTGTATGTAAGAATCGTGCACACTGTGCCATGGAACGATGTTGTGATGTGTAAGACCACAGGTTCTCTGTATGTAAGAATCGTGCACACTGTGCCATGGAACGATGTTTTGATGTGTAAGACCACAGGTGCTCTGTATGTAAGAATCGTGCACACTGTGCCATGGAACGATGTTGTGATGTGTAAGACCACAGGTGCTCTGTATGTAAGAATCGTGCACACTGTGCCATGGAACGATGTTGTGATGTGTAAGACCACAGGTGCTCTGTATGTAAGAATCGTGCACACTGTGCCATGGAACGATGTTGTGATGTGTAAGACCACAGGTGCTCTGTATGTAAGAATCGTGCACACTGTGCCATGGAACGATGTTGTGATGTGTAAGACCACAGGTGCTCTGTATGTAAGAATCGTGCACACTGTGCCATGGAACGATGTTGTGATGTGTAAGACCACAGGTGCTCTGTATGTAAGAATTGTGCACACTGTGCCATGGAACGATGTTGTGATGTGTAAGACCACAGGTGCTCTGTATATAAGAATCGTGCACACTGTGCCATGGAACGATGTTGTGATGTGTAAGACCACAGGTGTTCTGTATGTAAGAATCGTGCACACTGTGCCATGGAACGATGTTGTGATGTGTAAGACCACAGGTGCTCTGTATGTAAGAATCTTGCACACTGTGCCATGGAACGATGTTGTGATGTGTAAGACCACAGGTGCTCTGTATGTAAGAATCGTGCACACTGTGCCATGGAACGATGTTGTGATGTGTAAGACCACAGGTGCTCTGTATGTAAGAATCATGCACACTTTGCCATGGAACGATGTTGTGATGTGTTAGACCACAGGTGCTCTGTATGTAAGAATCGTGCACACTGTGCCATGGAATGATGTTGTGATGTGTAAGACCACAGGTGCTCTGTATGTAAGAATCGTGCACACTGTGCCATGGAATGATGTTGTGATGTGTAAGACCACAGGTGCTCTGTATGTAAGAATCGTGCACACTGTGCCATGGAATGATGTTGTGATGTTTAAGACCACAGGTGCTCTGTATGTAAGAATCGTGCACACTGTGCCATGGAACGATGTTGTGATGTGTAAGACCACAGGTGCTCTGTATGTAAGAATCGTGCACACTGTGCCATGGAATGATGTTGTGATGTGTAAGACCACAGGTGCTCTGTATGTAAGAATCGTGCACACTGTGCCATGGAACGATGTTGTGATTTGTAAGACCACAGGTGCTCTGTATGTAAGAATCGTGCACACTGTGCCATGGAACAATGTTGTGATTTGTAAGACTTGTCCATCTGCTAAACACATCGCTTGGCAGCTGATTGAAGGCCACCCTGCTCTAGTTAATGTAACTCTGTCCTCCTTCACCAGAAAGGGCCTTTATTGTTTTATGGGTGCTGTTGGTGGCCTCAAGAGCACAAGGGATGCATGCTACTCTACAGAGCTATTCCATGGCTGTATGCTGTTCTGCTTCCTTTGTTGGAAAGGTTTTGCAGTTGCCAACTTTGTGACATATGAAAGGCAGGTACTTCTCCAGAATGTGAAAGACAGCAGTCTTGGACACTCCTACTATATCACCTATATAGTCCCAGAATGTCTCAGATACAATTATGCTCAACAAAAGGCAAACACTGGTTTCTAGTGGGGTGAGGTTTCCATACTAGCTGTGTTCACTTATATGGTGCACACAAGTCACTCAGATCCAGCACCTCCTCTCTGTCCAGTCAGTAACAATCAGTAATCTCCTTGTCAGAGAGATGGTGTAACAGGGATGGCTGTCAATGCCTAGTGTGGAGTCGCCTTCCTGCAGTGCACTCAGCATTTGGTGTTAAATCCTGTATTATTAGCATATTTGTAGCGTTGTCGCCCGTTCGATTCTCAGTTAGAGCGTCTTCTGTGTAGCGACATGCGTGAATGGGCGTTCCTTCATTGAAGGTTGTGCGTTAGGCCCGGCAAGCCAGTACATAAAAAAATCTACTGCCAATCATTAGCGGACCGGAGTTCCGCTGTGGCGACTCCTAACCGGGAAAGTCGAAAGACAAACAAACTTGCAGGACAGATCCTGTGAGAAAAAGAAGCATTCTCAGTATTGAAATGTGCTATCCCTTGCTATGCATAAAAGGAAGGCATTGAGTGGTCTGTCCATTTTTACATTCCTCTTTATGATGCTGCTTGCTGCTACAACACTCTGAAATGTTCTTGAATTATGTAGTCAACAAACAGTCCTGCATGATTACACATATATTTATTTGTACACATGTCCTAAGGCACATTTTTTGGTATCATCAATGCACAAAAACATCTACAACTCTCATGAAACTCCTTATCCCAAGCATAACTTGTTTTAGAAGTGAGACAATTGGCATGTTTATTTATGTTCTAATTTCTGAAGAAGTTCCTTTGTACTTAGGAGCGGCCTTAGGTCAACTGGTGTCCTAGGCAAAAAGGTTCCACAGAGCCCCCCCACCACACCACTCGGTGCCCCTATCCTGGTCTACTTACAGCAAATAAGTACTGGAAAAGCACCCCTGCTAGAGTGATGACCTAGACGGCCACCTAGTTCACCTATGCCTAAGGCCGGCTATGTAAATTGTACTGAGGAAGAAAGAGCTAAGTAAAGAGTATTTTCTATTCCTGCATCATGTTTGGTTTTTAGTGTTATTTGTTTTACACATTTTAAAACCGTAAGCCTTTTTTACCCTTTCATTTCTATGAACTATGGGTGCTTTTTTGTAATTCGTTATTTTCTCCTTTTGTCATCAACAAAGGCCAGTACCATACTCAACAATCCTTTACATAAAAAAAATTCACAGACTTTAGAATATGCCTATAGTACAAATTCTGCAAGAGGTCTACATTTACACTTTTATCTGGTATTTTATTCCATTTCAAAGATCAATACTGCAAACTTCTTTTCATTTACTGAAAGTTAATGATGCAGCTATACATTTTCTGGGATTCAGAAACAAACAGCACAATGGGTTATGCAAAAATGGGCATTAAGCAGCAATGCTCAGGATGGGGCCAGTTTAGAGGCATATGTAGTGCAGCTGCACTACCTAAGGAAATAGTGTGGTCAGCATCTTATGCAAGTGACTGTAAAATGGCATGAAATGAGCAAGACTATGGTAATGAAACCAACTGCAAATGTAAATGAATATAAACAAAATGTCGGAGTGATTCAGGAATGTATAAAGATTGCATGATGCGTTTCACTGGCTGGCAAATTTGTCCATCTTCATTTCTTTATGGACAGAAGCAGTAACAGAAGTTATGCTAAGGTGCTAGGAATAGCATCTGAATTAGCTGAAAAGTGTATGTTAGGGGCTATTCTCACAGCCAGTGTCAGCTACAACAAATATTGTTACACTCTATGTTTCAAATGGATTTGATCATACTTAACATACTATCACTTCTTAACAGGGACTTAGTTGGACACTATCATGTGGACAGAGACACCATAAGGGAGCTTTCAGGCATATGCTGTACTCACATAGATTCCCACTGAATCCATGGGATGCACAGAATATCTAACCATGTGGACATTAAGGTATGCATAAAATTGACTATCCTTGCTAGGGGGGTACTTGCAGAGACCATCAGGGGACACAGTGGTCATATCACAGACATCCGTCTCATGAATACTACACCAGTTCCTTGATGTTATACTGCAGCATGTGGAAATGCATATCTGAGTCCTACAAATTGCAAAAGAGAGAAAGACTACTGCATGGACATTCCACAATGTAGCTTACTTCTCCCAAGGTTCCAGGGGCCACTGACTGCACATGTCACCATTAAGGCCCTGCCTGGACATTTGAACACTGAGTATGTTATCTGGAAGGGTTTTCTCTATGTGAACTGCCAGATATTGTGCAACACACATGGTATTATATACCATATATCTATGCACCATCCAGATAGTTCCCACAGTTCCAACACCTGACAAACATTAGAATTTTGCCAGCGATTTGTGTGAGATACCTTCCTAGAGGGACATCTTACAGGTGATGCCAGATATATCCTACAGTCATAGCTCATAACACTTATATGCAACCCTCAGAGCATTGCTGTTAAAGCATGTGTTTGGACTGCTGAAGGTTTACTTCCAGTGCCTAGATTCCTCTGGTAGCATGCTGCAGTATTCTCTGGAGTTCTGCAGCAAGATATTTGTTCTCTGTGCAATGCTGCACAACATGGCGGTACACAGACAGCTACAGCAGGAGACTGCCGTTGGAGACCAAACAGACAGGAGTCAGATGCGGAGAAGGTGTTGTTTCATGAGCAGTTGAATGAACCAGCTATCGATAAAGCCTGTGTGGGGCAAAGATGGGTATAATACGCTGAGGCACTGGAAAAGAGGTGGATGGTTCAGACTGGGTGTGACAAAGTTAAAAATGATCATTGCAATAGTACATTCAGGCCGTTGTAGTACAATACACTGAATGGCCATGCTCTGCATCAGACTTTACCTAAGTCCTTGGGACACATCATCTGCACAGGTGGGAAGGGGCACAGAGATAAGCAATGGGCATATTTGTTGAGGGGGGACGAAAGATGGACAGGGAAATGTGCTACATGACTGGGTAATGGAGGGGAGCTAAGCATATTCTGCAGTGAGGGGATGGTACTTCTGGAGTGGACAGGTGGTGTGGTGTTGTGGTTACTTGCTCAGTACTGGTTCCAAAGGACACAGCTCCTCCAGATGTTGTTGCACTATATGAGTGTGGCTGTGACAGGAATCATGAGACCTCAAATATGAACAAGTGAGACTGTAAATATTCTTTGCCATGGGTGTTCCCACTCTGGTAAGTGGCTTGGGCACTATAACCCATTGGCAAGGATGATGGAGAACTGCATGACCAAGTCTACCTGACCAGGTTATGCATGCTATGTTTGTGTGGGTGGTCATACCATGCTGCACTAGGCAAACTAACATTAGGTAATGTGGTGAATGCAACAGTATACAACCTAGATCTAGCTGACCTGTGAAGTGTACCCACATGGAGGCAGTAACTACAGGAATAACATCAGTTCTGGTATGTGGAAGCAGATGGTTCTATGGAGGCAGTGATGGCACTGAGGTGCCTGTCCAACAGACCAAACAGTTAATCAAGACATTAGATGCCTTGACATAAGTTGTCACACAGGCCATACACTACACTTACCAATTCTGCAAGTGCAGTGGTGGCATCTATCTGTGCCTGGGTGACTTCCCTGCGCATCCACTGTGTAATGCCCACTGTGACACCCAGTTAGGAACGAGCAGGAGCCATGATGTCAACAGATTCTGACCCATCAGTCCCAACTGCTGTCTGTATGCTATGTGATGGTACTACTGCCTATGGTGGTACGTGAGCAAGAGATGAGGGTGCCCCCAGTCTAGGTCTGCAGGCATAACCTATACTTGCCTACCCACTGGAGAGTTTGGGGCGGGTTCCATGGTCAACAGAAGCGTGTCACTGGATGTTGGTGGTAGTTTGTCCTCAACAGTTACTGTTGCTGACAGTAACACTGTGCCTTATACTGTGTTTGAGTTTGATGACCACCATCATCATTGTCAGGCTTCAAGTACAGCACTGACATCAGGCATGACCTGTTCCACAGTGGGGGACCCCCATGACTGCAGGACTGTAGCATAAGTGAAAGCAGAAAGATAAATACCTGTGTATAAAACTGAAAATGCTGCAGCATTATAGGACACGCTGTATAAACAAAATACAAGCAAATATACTGTAAGATACATGTTGTTGTGCCTGCAGCTCATATGTGACTATAGGAGAGATATGGCTGTGTTCAACTTCCAAAAACTCATAGTACTGCAGTGCTAGAACATCCTACCGAAATATATATATATATATATATATATATATATATATATATATATATATATATATATATATATTTATATATACCAAACTAGTGCATCCCTGATGGAAACATAGGATGGTATGACCAGTTCATAACCCATATCTACTCAGACTCCTTTCACTCACACTGTGATGATAGACCCCCCCCCCCCCCTCCCCACCCATGGCTATCTTTTTCAGTGAAATGGTTTGGGTCTTCATGGGGCCATTCAGAATCATATTAATGACCTTACAATAAACCTGTTGGATTGATCTTTTGTGTCTTCTGACATCTACAACCAACTCATACCACACACCTGGCAGGCCCACTGGTACTCTTTGGTGCTGCTTCTATAGTGGGGATGTAGGGTCTCCACTGGTAGGGATAGTCAGGGAGAATCTCACTGGGTTAACTCCCAGGTGGTCTTGTCAGTGCTGAGAATCCACCATCCATGCTGAGAGAGAGCCTAGAGTAACAGTTTGGTCTCTGCTTGGGAGCATTTTCTGAGTTACTTATGCTGCTTTGTTGCTATGTACAGTGGATATAAAACGTTTACACACCCCTGTTAAAATGCCAGGTTTTTGTGATATAAAAAAAATGAGACCACAATAAATTATTTCAAAACTTTTTCCAACTTTAATGTGACCTATAACCTGTACAATTCAATTCAAAAACAAACAAATGTGATAGGGGAAAAATATAAAAAAACGTGCAATAAGCTGGTTGTATAAGTGTGCAAACCCTTAAACTAATACTTTGTTGAAGCACCTTTTGATTTAATTACAGCATTCAGTCTTCTTGGGTACACATCTTCCATCAATTAAAGAGACTCTGATTAACCCCAAATAAAGTTCAGCTGTCCTTGTAGGATTTTCCTGACATTTACTCAGTTGCCTGCTACACAAAAGCCGTGGTTCGCAGAGAGCTTACAAAGCATCAAAGGGATCTCACTGTTGAAAGGTATCAGTCAAGAGAAGAGTACATAAAAATTTCTGCAGCACTGGATATACCATGGAACACAGTAGAGAGAGTCATCAAAAAGTGGAGAAAATATGGGACAATAATGACGTTACAAAGAACTGGATGTCCCTCCAAAATTAATGAAAATACAAGACAGGGAGGCTGCCAAGAGACCTATAGCAACACTGAAGGAGCTGCAGGAATTTCTGGCAAGTACTGGTTGTGTACTACATGTGACAACAATCTCCTGTATTCTCCATATGTCTGGGCTATAGGGTAGGGTTCCAAGATGGAAGCCTTTTCTTACACAGAAAAATATCCAGGCCCGGCTAAAATTTGCAAAACAATACATCAAGTCTCCCAAAATCATGTGGGAAAATGTGTTATGGTCTGTTGAGACCAAGGTTGAACTTTTTGGCCACAATTCCAAAAGGTACGTTTGGTGCAAAAACAACACTTTTCTTTACCAAAAGAACACCATCCCCACAGTGAAGCATGGTGGAGGCAGTATCATGCTTTGGGGTTGATTTTCTTCAGCTGGAACTGGGGTTTTAGTCAATGTGGAGGGAATTATGAACAGTTCCAAATACCAGTCACTTTTGGCCCAAAACCTTCAGGTGTCTGCTAGAAAGATGAAGATGAATAGGAATTTCATCTTTCAACATGACAATGACCCTAAGCATACATCCAAATCAACAAAAGAATGGCTTCACCAGAAGAAAATTAAAGTTTTGGAATGGCCCAGCCAGAGCCCAGACCTAAACCCAATTGAAAATCTGTGGGGTGACCTGAAGAGGGCTGTGCACAAGAGATGCCCTCGCAATCTGACAGATTTGGAGCACTTTTGCAAGGAAGAGTAGGCAAATATTGCTAAGTCAAGATGTGCCATGCTGACAGACTCCTACCCGAAGACTGAATGCTGTAATTAAATCAAAAGGTGCTTCAGCAAAGTATTAGTTTAAGGGAGTGCACACTTATGCAACCAGCTTATCGTACGTTTTATATTTTTTCCCCTAACAGATTTATTTGTTTTTCAATTAAATTGTGCAGGTTATAAGTCACATTAAAGGTGGGAAAAGTTTTGATTTACTGTGGTCTCATTTTTTTATATACCATAAAAACCTGGCATTTTAACAGGGGTGTGTAAACTTTTTATATCCATTGTATATTCCTGTACAGGTGAACATACACCTATGGTCAGTCAGAAGGCAGAATATGTGCAGCATCATCCATACTGCTCCTGCATCCATGCAGTGGTAGCAGCCCCCAAAATGCCACACCTGAAACTTCCCAGTGTTGGGTCATGCTGCTATAGCAGCCCATTAGGATTAATGTGGGGATAGATGCAGTTCTCACATGCACCTATCATCTGCCTGCACTGAAATGTGCCCAGCAAATTACAATCAATGTATGCTATCATACTCACCCACAACCTGCATTAGTTATCAGTTGACCTCATCCACTAGGTATAACACCTGAACCACTGTTGCAAAGTGTGTGCATTTCAACACATCACTCACTGTATGAGCCTCCTACTATGGTATGCTGCCCCTCACTGCTCCTTAGCCATACATATGATGGGCTGCTGATGCCTGCACCTATACCGTATCTGCTCTCCTTCACTATTTCAACCCTTCCTGTGTGTTCCATCCCTCTGTCGGCAATTGGCTATGGAGCAACCCTCCCACCCAAAAAATGTTTCACATATCCTATTACCCTCCTCACTGCCACTGAAATATGTACCCTCCTTACCATAGCAGATGTAGACCACTTCTGTACTCCATAGACCAATGTAATCATTTTATTCAGAAATCTACTTATGATACTTGTGAAAAGTAGATGCGTATCACATTGGGGTGGCTGTTAATATCGTGCTATTTTTGGGGCTCCTATCACAGTAGTTATGTTAATAAAGCAATCATATTTAAACGCCTCTGAATTGCATATTTAGTGCAATGCATACCTCCCTTAAAATGTACTATGGGGCTCATGCTTGCCATGCACATGCATTGTATACTACAAAGCAGTCTTTGCATGCTCAGGCAGCTCTATAACTCCAGTGGGGCCATAGCCATCATGTAATTCACTCCATGGCCTGTAGGAGCATCATGGCACCTAATTTTTGTTAATAGTGACATAAAGTACCTTGGTGTAGTTTGTCCCCAGACAGATTTGGCTTCCTTTGTTTTACTTACACGCCAATGCCATAAAAGTAGTGTTTTTGCAACTATCTGCTTACACTCCTACCTTTATGCCTCTACCTCTTCCTTGCTTTCATTTACCTTACAGCTCCAAGGCTTCCACTTCTCATACTGATTGTTTTTCTTTACACTCTTCTGTGAGGGGGGCCAGCCCACTCTGTTTGCCCTTGCTATGCTCGGGCTCACTCTGCTCCCCTACCCTACTCCATTCCCACCAATCCCTGCATCATCTACACGTATCCCATCACTAACCACTCCCCTAACTTCCCCCAATCAAGAATCACCCTCCATCTGCCAATCACAGATCAATTAACCAATACATTATTTATAACACTCCTCCCTCTACTCACACAACTTAATTGCAACTGTCCTTAATCACTCTACTCCCACCACACTACACCAACACCCCTATGTCCCTGCATCTTCATTACACCATCCAGATAACCTAACATTTATAAAGAATACACACCATGCTCTTTCTCCTGCCCACACTCCATACCCTACTGCTATCAGCATACTATCTAACATCCTACACTCACCTACAAATACATGTCCATAACCCCACACTATATTATACTAATACCATCCACTCCTCACTCTCCTACCTTGCCATCTCCTTCCAACTCTACAATCACACACCCATTGCATGCTTCCACTTTAAACATGTAGTTGTCAGCAATGCCACTAACCTCTTCAGCAAAAACCTTCAAATACTCTCCAAATTGTCAACCAAACATGCATGTATATTATCACAGATTCTCTGTAGTGGTGATAATACCAATCCCGGGCCACATACTGCACAACATACCATCATGGCTACCATTCCACCCTTTCCTCACATTAAAACTCCAGACCTTCTCATTCTTAACACGAACCTTAGAAGCCTAGTTAACAAAATCACAGACTTTCATGTAGTCATTGCACAACACTCACCAGACACGTTTATAGCAAAAGAAACTTGGCTAAAATCTCATATAAAAGGCCCAGGCATACTCCCACAAGGTTATGGCATACACAGGTTAGACAGGATCAGGAAGAAGGGTGGAGGAGTTGCAATCTTCTGCACAGCGCTTCTGTGGATCCCTAGTGATATCTGCATTGCTTACTGTACTTATTTCCTTGTTTCACTTGAAAGAAAGTTACTGTTTGTCGTTTTTGCATTTAAGTTACCTGTAACACATTGTATTTAAGTTACCTGGCACTTGCTCACTAAGTCAGCACTAAAGAATTAAAAGCACTACACCCTCACAAACTCCCCTTGAGTACCTTGTTCCCCATTGGCCCTTTTGTTCAATTATAAAGGAATTCCCAATACTATTCCAGCATGTCCAAAGGTCAGTTGTCAATCTCCTCTCCGGTCCAGCTGGTGAATCTGGGAATCTTGAGGCAATGTTACAACTGCCTCATGTACATAGACAACCCTCTCCTCCTCCCAACAAATTCCAACACATTTGAGAGATGCAACCATATAGCCAAACTGGAGGCTAAGCTCTCTCAACTCAGTACTGGCGTAACCAGTCAGGAGGAGAAGGAAACCATACTCACTACAATTCCAGTCTCACATAGACCTACCACGACAGCAAACCAAACACATAAACACACAAAAACATACTCAGAGGCTCTAAATAAAAATCTGCCTAAGCTGCAGAGACCTCCAAAGCAGACACCCAAGCAACCGCTACCCCAAAACAAAACACGTGCAACACATAGCTCATAAAGCCAGTGTGCCAAACAGTCACAGTCCTTAAGGCTAAACAACACACCTGATACACTTGTAATAGGTGACTCTATCATCAGGCACACTGACGTCCCGCTCACCAGGCTGAACAAGGAGAAGGTCATGGTGAGCTGCCTGTCGGGTGCTAGGATCCGCCACATAACACAAGCACTCAGGTCACTCCAAGGCAAGTACAAATATGACTCAGTCATTGTCCATGCTGGTGTGAATGACCTGAGATGTACCTCCCTGGGCTACATGAAAAGAGACAGAGGAGCTCTCTGAGCATGTAGCCCAGGCCGGTATGACCCTGACCTTGAGTAGCATCTTACCCTCACCAAGAATGATGCCACAATATGAAGACAAGATGATCAATTTCAACAATTGGGTTAAGTATTGGTGTCATTCAAAGGGGATCCAATGCCTGTCAGCCTGGGATGACATGCTCGACAAGCCACGATGCTTCGCTAGGGACAGCTTGCACCTGTCACCCCTGGGCTTTCGGATATTGGCAAAGGCTCTTGCTACCCCCATAGTGCCTTTTCTAGGTAAGGCTCAAAAGACAAACCCACCTCGATAGGTATCACAAAGGATAAGAAACTACGAGTAATGCTACTCAATGCCAGAAGTCTAAACCTCAAGATGCACGCACTCGAAACTCTCCTTAGCATGGAGAACATCGATATCTGTGCAGTAACAGAAACCTGGTTCAAGGCTCCCGAGAGCACCCCAGCACTACCAAGTTATACCTCATACCATGCTTTTCGGCCCCAAAACTTGGACTGAACCACAAAAGGAGGGGGAGTATCAATATTCATCAAAGATACCCACACCTCCAGGTTGGTGGCACAGCACAAAGCATCAGAGACTATCCATGTGCAACTAACAGTGGGTAAAACTGCCTTCCAGTTTATAGTATGCTACAGACCACCCTCCCAAACCCAGGAACCCCACTTGGCCTTCCTGAGAACACTGGAAAATATGAAGGTCTCTCCAAACACCATTATATTGGGTGACTTCAACTACCCAAACATAGACTGGGAGCATTACTCTAGCTTCAACACCCTAGCCCAAAGGTTCCTAGAATTTATAAACTCAAATGCTATGGAACAACTTGTTACCACTCCCACAAGAGGGGAAAACATACTGGACCTGATCATCACCAACATGGGGACTCTATGCTCCAGACCAGAAGTGTATCCCTCACTGGTAAGATCAGACCATAAACTAATCTCACTGGATATTTACATCCTGACCCCACCCCCTGCCCAGAAAACCACAGTGAAAAACTTCTCTAAAGCAAATTTCACACTCCTCAAAACCGAGGTGGAATCCTTCAAAGCCCCCGGGCCTGTGGAAAATACGGCCCAGACCGCAGAATCCTTTATAAACGTATTCTATGAACACCTTCAGTAATGTATGGATCATGCAATCCCAAATAAAACCAAGACCCAATCCTCCAAAGGCAGACATCCTGTCTGGTGGACCCCAGCCATAAACAAACTATACAAAAGGAAGCTACTACATGATAGAGCAAAATCCCAAAAAGGGAAGGCATCTCTGATCAGTATTAGCAAAAAACTACGGGCACTCATAAAATCGTCCAAGGTCAGCTTCGAGAGAAAAATTGCACAGGACACTAAGGATAATCACAAGGCTTTCTTTAGTTATGTTAGTTACCTGGGTGGGAATTCCCAGATATGCTCAGAATTAGTCCAAAATGACAAAAAATACACCGAACCCACAGACATTGCCAACATCCTAGCTGACAGGTTCAGCGCAAACTCCCCCCCCCTCCCCACCAAAAGGGCAAATATCTATCCCAGCAGAGTGCTGCCCCCCTGACATATCAGATGCTCAGGTAAGAGCCGCCCTCTCCAAAGGAAAAAACACAGCATCAATGGGACCAGACGGTGTCCCGGGCTGCGTCCTACATAAACTCCAAGAAGAGCTAAACCCAAACATAAAACTACTGTTCAGTCTCAGCCTTACTACAGGATATGTACCCAAAGAGTGGCATACAGCAACAGTGGTCCCTCTCCACAAAGGTGGTGCCTCAAAGGATCCTGGAAACTATCGCCCCATAAGCCTGACTAGCTTGGTCTGCAAGGCTATGGAAAGGATCATCATGGACCTCATAAATAAAGATATTGGGGACCTACAGACACTGGATCCTACCCAGTTCGGCTTTGTTAAGGGCAGATCCTGCCTCTTAAACCTGGTCGATTTCTTTGAAACAGTCACCAAGGCCATTGATGAGGGGAAGGTGGTACACACAGCCTACCTGGACCTCGCAAAACTTTCGATACAATACCCCACTCGGGCATTATAGATAAGCTCACTAGCTTAAATATAAACCCCTATGTCACTAGATGGGTTACAAACTGGCTCAAGGACAGAACCCACATGGTTAGAATTGCTGGAGCCATGTCAGACTCCAAACCAGTTACAAGTGGCGTCCCACAAGGCTCAGTCCTGGGACCTCTCTTGTTCGGTATATATTTCTCGGAGGTACAGGCCAACATGGAAGGACTGTGGCTGACCAAGTCCGCAGATGACTGCAAACTGGGCGCCACAATTGACTCTCCAGCTGACACAAGCATCCTCCAAAAGGGCCTCATAGAAACAGACAACTGGTGCCAGAGCCATGGCCTCAAGCTAAACGCCAAAAAGTGTATAGTCATCTCCTTTGGCAAAAACAAAGTGCCCACAAATTACCACATAGGTGGTAATCCATTAAGTACAGAAGAAGTAATTAGGGACCTGGGGACCCAAGCTGATAGCAATCTCTCATTTGACAACCACGTGGCCAAAGTGGTTAGAAAAACATTTTATATAGCCCACCTAATCATGAAGGGATTCACATCTAGATCAGGGGAGGTCATCGTGCCTCTTTACTCATCCCTCATCAGGTCCATAATTGGGATGTACCTTACCAGGCACCTGCAGCAACTGGAAAGACCCCAAAAGTACCTCACCAAGAGGATCAAAGGGCTCAAACAGATGCCATTTGCTGCCCGGTTAAAGAAACTCCAGCTCTACTCAGTGGCATACCGCCTGCTCAGAGGCGATCTGTGCCTGACGTATAAAGCCATGTCCAACCCAGAATTAATGGACATGCTGCACCTCAGAAAATCCAAATCCCATTGAGCTACGCGCTCAAGAGACTTGAACCTCAGCACTGAAATAAATAGGACATGCTGGAGGGACAGATTCATAACCCAGAGGCTCCCTTCACTCTGGAATAAAATCCCAGTCCAGGTTAGGCAGAGTCCCTCATTGAGTCTCTTCAAGAGGAATCTTGATGAGTGGATGGGAGATCGTAGGTTTACCCCGGGTATCACTTCTGTGTCACTGTTAGACAGAGGCACAGTATACTAACCTCGAAAAAGGGCATAGCAAAATTAATTTAAAATGGGTGGTGAAAGCCAAACACACACTGGCTAGGCTTATAAATGCCCTAGGGCAGATAGCCTAGTATGAACCTATGAACCTAAGATAGCCTAAGGATAGACTATCTACCCATCCAATACCCTTATGATAACTTTGAAGTCCTATTATCACGGCTTAGAATCAACCCAAAGAAAAATATTACCATAATAGCCACTTACATACCTCCCAGCAATGCTCCCACTGCCATTGAGGAATTCATAGCCTGGACAGCCTCAACCTACACCCATGAAACCATTATCACAGGTGACTTCAACTTAGACTGGAACACTTGCAATGCTGATAACCCCTCCACCTTCATAAATCTACATGGTTTCTCCCAAACAATCCAGTTTCCCACTTGAATAGATAAATATAGCAAAAGGGAATCTATCTTAGACTGGTCACTTATTAACAGTACCACCCACAACTATCTCTCTGGATGCCTTCCAAATAATTTAAGCGACCATAGACCTACCTACTTAATCCATCATCAGCTCAACCCACCTAGAACCATAGTTTACAAAAATCATACGAAATACCAAAAACTTCTCCAATGAAACATTCTAAGACATGCTCAATAAATGTAACTGGACACCATCTATCATCTCCAACTTGACCAGGCCGTAACATACTTCAATGACACATCTCTAGCTATTCTAAATAGCTTAGCAGCAACTCATACATGTCATGTTAAAAATAAGAGATTGCCCTGGATACCAAAAGAAACCATTAGACTTCAAAACCTAAGGGACAAAACCTGGTTTCAATACCAGAAAACAAAAGACAATAAAACTCTGCTAACACACCAGCAGCTCTGCAATCAAATAAAACAAACTCAAACTAGACAAAAAAAAAAAAAAAAAAAAAAAACCACATACATCTATTCAAAACAAATATGAAAAAAATCCCAAAACGTTCTGGCAAGCAATTAGCTTGCTGCTCCACCCAGGTAAAGCTACAAATCCAGAACCAATAACCAAAGTGTGAGTATTGCCTCACAAATAAACACCTACTTTATAAACACAATCCTCTTCTTAGTTACACTGAACTATTCCACCCCACCATCTCTTCCACCTAATGTGGAAACTAACAACTCTTTTGACCTCAAACCTGTCCCAACTAACACCATAAGAACAATGTTGAAAAAAACTGAAACCTTCTTCCTTAGCAGCTGACCAACTCCCCAATGAGTACTTCAAACTTCCAGCTGATGACATACCTCTGCCTATGTCCAGTCTGGTAAATAGGTCTATAGCAGAACAATATGTCCCAAAATTATGGAAAATGTCCTATATCACCCCTCTACATAAAGGAGGAACATCAACAGAATTAAACAATTACAGACCCATAGCCATCCTTTCCCCCTGTGTCAAAATTCTGGAAAAATGTATCCACACTCAATTACTACAATACCTGTTATCTCACAACCTTATCTCTCCCTCCCAACATGGTTTCAGACCGAAATACAGCCACAGTCCTAATTAATTTCTCTAACACCATCAACCAACTGAGAAATTCAAACCAGCAAGTAGCATCAGTCTTCCTAGACATGTCAAAAGCGTTCGACACTGTCTCCCATCAGAAACTCCTTAGTACTCTTACCTCACTAAACCTATAAAATACTTCCCTTTCCTGGTTTCTAAGCTATATTTCTGAAAGACAACAAGCAGTACAATGGAAATCCAAACTTTCACCACTTCTGCCTGTCTCAGTCGGACTCCCCCAAGGGTCCATACTAGGACCCCTTTTTTTCACCATCTTCTCCAATGATCTAGCCTCATTCACAAGCAGTTCAGTATGCAGGCAATTCAACTTTAATCTGCTCAGCAGATACCTTACCAGACCTCCAAATAGTAGCCCAACAAGCTTTTAATTATATAGAAACATATCTAAGTAAATCACAACTAATCCTCAGCCCCAAAAAGACACAGCTAATGCTATTTACCAGTAGCAAACAATCACCGATCACACCTCCTTTCAACATTCTCTCAGCAAACAACATAGTCATCCAACCAGTTGGGCATACAAAACTCCTTGGTGTGGCAATCGACAACAAACTCAGATTTGACCAACAGATAGCCATTACAATTAAGAAAGTTCACATCAAACTTGGCTCATTATACAGAAGCAACCCATTCCTCATCGACAATATCAGACTAGCCACATCCAGAACCTTCCTTCTCTCTACATTCCTATATGCTTTCTCTCTCTTTGCCAACTTAAAAAAAATCAGACTTAACCAAATTGGAAACTTGCTACAACAAAATAGCCCACTTCACAGCCAACCTTCACCACCAAACCCACCATTGTATTGCTCTACATAAATTAAATTAGCTTGAGCTACCTAACCTTCATCTCTACTGACTTAAATTCACACACAATATCATCTTCCATCCTGACAGTTGCCCATCCCTTAAGGAACTTATTCCCTACTCATGCTCACGAAGTCTAAAATCTGCAGACAAAAACTTTCTCACAGTAAACAAAGCTAACACACTCATGGTAAAACCCCATTCTCAAATCAAATAGCTAAATTATGGAATTGTTTACCCCACCCCCTCCAAATCACACCTGAATCTACCAATTTCAAACTACTATTATTTGAACATCTATCCAAGAACTGGCATTGCTCCTGTGCTAAACCTGACTGACAAGATATCTATAACTCTCTCAACTCACTGTCCACTCCTTACCTCTTTTTCTCCCTCTCCTCAGTGTTTATTACTACTCAAAAAAAAAAAAATATATATATATATGGGTCTACTACCGTAGATCAAAATTGCACTATTTCAAAATACGATAGTAGTGTTCCACTAACGCGAAAGTGCACTTTCGCGAAAGTCACTAGAACGAACAAAGGGTTAGGGTTTGGGTAATGGATAGTGGATAGCTAGTAGGGCTATCCACTATCCTTAACCCAAGCCCTAACCCTAAAGTCTGTAACTACCGCACCACAGTACAGGAAATTGTATTTCCTCCACTGAGCAGTAGTTATGGACCTATTTCCTGTATTGCGGTGCGGTAGTCATGGACCTTAGGGTTAGGGCTTGGGTTAAGGATAGTGGACAGCCCTACTAGCTATCCTTAACCCAAGCCCTAACCCTAAGGTGTGTCACTACTGCACCACAGTGCAGGAAAGGTCCTGTTCGACTTAGTGACTTTCGCTGAAGTGCACTTTCTCGTTAGTGGGACACTACTATCGTATTTCACAATAGTGTAATTTCGATCTACGGTAGTAGACCCATATATATATATTTATATATATATATATATATATATATATATATATAAAGGAAATCTCATTTGTTCACAACTATTATTTAATATGAACACAGTACTGATTTCATTTTTCTCACAGTGATCGTCACTGAAATGCTTGAGTGTTTTTCTTTTTGAACCTGTATCTACTAGAAAACTGTATTGAATACTCCTTTGTATAGACTAACTAGATGATGTGTATTCTTCATCTTACTGTATGTATACTACTATACTATCTAATTATTGTATTTTGCCTATATTTCTGTGGAGCTTTTCTCCCCGGGCCTCCTCTGAAAATGGGCTTCTGGCCCAGTTGGACTTTCCTGGTAAATAAATAAAGTAAGTAAGTAAGTAAGTAAAGCAAGCTACTGTACTTTGCCATGATATGCAAAGGTGCAGACCCTGGTCTGGTCAGTCGGTGAGTGATCATGTCCTTCTCACATGTCTTCTGTTGTATGACTTTTGTGCCACTGGGCTGTGTTGTGCTGCCATGCTGCTTGCCAGTGTGTGTCATGTTGTTTCTGCATTGTGTGTCAGTGAGAAACTGCTACCATTTTCTTGCAGGTACCAACCTGTCAAGTGGCTATGACTTCTGGAAGGGTTGACTTTAGAAGGGTTCCTCTGTGGTGCAAGAAGGAGGTAAATTCTTTTCGCCACCTCTTGCATAGGCACTGCTGTGAGTACCTGCTGTGGAACTTCTATGATGGCCCCTCGTACAATTTGGATGCATGGAAATACAGTGCAAAGGTAGTGAGTGATGCTGTGGGTATTGCATACTCTGGTGAGTAGTGCCACCAGCAGTACTTTGTCCTGATGAGATGCTGCTCTTACCTTCTCTACAAGTGGGAAGAAAAGGTAAGGAGGCTGGAGCCTGAGTTCTACAGCAAGTTCGAGTACTTGGTAATAATTACTAATACCTTAGGAGAACGTCTTGTACAACTATACAATTACTGGTGTTCAAGGATGTGTTTTTCTTTTTTGCCTAATTCTGTCTTGGTTCACTGCCCCTTGCACGCACTCATGCACTGCTTTACTATCCTACACAAAGATGACTGGTTACTTGGCAAGTATTCTTGCCCTTTGTGAGAAACTTTGTTCTGTAATACACTTCTGTAAGGCTTCTATACTGCTTGTATTTTGTCAATGCATGGCTAGCTGCATTTTACTTTAACAGGGCTATACTGTCAACCACTGTAGCAATAACTGTTGATAATTGCTTTTCCTCTTTATTGCTGTCATAATAATATGCACTAGGTGCACATCTTCTTTTGCTTTCTTTTTTATACATCCTTTTGGTTTATTGTTTCTCTCCATTTACATTCATATTTCATGATGTGCCAACTGGGGCAGTTGATCACCATCACCTGCAGGGTCCTCAGCTGTTTCCAAGCCCGCCTCTTTGAAGAGTTTTGATAGTCAGCCTGTGGGGGGTGGGGGACACCTAGTAGCCTCACTGGTACCTTTTGGTGCTGCTTCTTCAGTGGGGGTCTAGGGTTTCCAGTGGGGGGGGGATTGTCATAGAGGGTCTCACTGGGCCAACTGGCAGGAGGTGTAAGGCCTGGTGATGGTCTTGGAGATCCAATAACTGGACACTTGCATTGGCAGCATGGAGCACATCCTTGTGTGACTTGCAGAGTTACATAGCTGCCTGTCTAGTGAGGATGGTCAGAGAGATGACTGGCTTCTGGTAGATGTGGCACTGTCCAGCTTGAAAGTCACTGACTACCACACTGCATACCCATCGTGGTGTTTCTTTTCTGTGTGTGTCACTGCCTTCTCGAGTTTGCAGTCCAATACACCTTATCACCAATTGTCTTCAGTCACTCTGTTTATATCTCATTTTAAGAACCCCTCACCATTTGTGTTAGCACCTTTCCTGTCAGTCTTTGTTTGTCTAATATCTTGTTTTTATTTGCCCCTGCTGCTATCCCTGTTCCCTCCTTCCTACCCACACTTTCCCCATGATACTTTTACCATCTACCTCACAAAAATTATACCCTTATTCTTCCTCCCAACACCACAATTCCCTTCCTCTTGCCCCTCTGTGTCTGACTGGTTGTTCTCCCTTATTTCTGCTTGTTGTTTTCTTATTTATAATATGTACATCATACAGACTTTACTACTTAGTCCCTACCTGGACTGTCAGCTTTGCTCATCATTGCATAGCATTTTTACATGTGAATGCACATTATCATAAATGCATGGCATGCACATTACTGGATCCATGTGGCAATGCAACCTGTCCTAGCACAGCCTACATCTTTGTACATCTCTTTCTGTTTTCACTAGTGAATTGACAATTTATTCAGCCACAGGCATGTAACATTGCCTCTTATTGCATACTTAATCTCTCTCAGGCTGTATTACTTTACTTTCCTTATTGTGGTATTGCATGTTTTTTAACTCCCAGCCATTATTTCTTTCTCAAAGTAAAGACCATGTTATAGTTTTGGGAGTATGACAGCATTTATACTACCTAGCATACATTAACACTGATATATAAAATAGCACAATCCTAACACTGCGAACTTCAGAATAGCATAGTATCTGATAAATATCTAATGTAAATTGTTTTCATTTTGTTTGTGAGGAAGGTGAGACGCATACGTTCATACTAATGTATCACTTATATGTATGGAAGTCGTACACATTAATAATATACTTTTTTTACTTTAAGAATACCAGAACTATTTGCAATGCATTCTTCTTTTGCTCTTCATTTTTGTTTTACCTTTAGGAGTAACAGAACTATGTGTAACACGTGCTTCATTTGTCCTCTGTTGCTTGCATAATTTATAAATGATTGATGGGGCTTCTAAGATATCTCTTACATTTTCTAGAGATCTATCAAATGCCTGCTTAACGATCACAGCTGTCTGGTTTTGATTTGCAGTTCTGAAACCATATGGAAGCATAAAGTGATATTCTTGAAAATACCCATAACTGTAAAACATTAAAATACAATGCAGTCGTACGGTGGAGTGATGGGCTTTTCTGCAACAGATCAGCTGCATGTAGCTGCATGCACCAATGCCAGGAAAAGCCTGCTGTTGCGTACTTCTTGATGGTAACTCATTCTGCCATTAATATGAAGTCACAAATATGTTTTATCATTCTTCCGCAGCCTGTTGTCTGTGACTTAAATTTAATGTCCATTGTTGTGTGACAGAACTACATTCATGATCCCAGCTATTGCTGCTCAAATATGATTGAAGTTTACAGAGCACTAATGTTTCCGTTTCTTGTTATTATACTGCTGCCTCTCTCTTTTTATAGTTCTCTTTGATTTTAAAATCAGCTTTGACAAACCATTACTATTTGGAGACAGTACTTTTTAACATTTTGTCTCCTATTTCATGAACCAGTAATACATGGCTGGATCGCCTTTACATTTACTTGTACAAATAGTTTGCTGTTATTCTCTGGCAGCTTAATTTTAATGGGTCTACTCCAGACATTTTACTGAAATATGTTTTTACATATGCCTTCAGTGTCTTTGAAAGTGTGCCTCATTTTCTCTTTCCTGTTTTTGCTTTGATTTTAGAAAAATGTTTGTTCACCATCTTTATTTCTGCTACTTTGATTGAAATATGCTTACCCAGTACGGTAATGTAACACCCCTTGTCAGAATCAGATCTCTCAGCCTAGCCATCCAAGTTTCCTTTATGCAAATGCAGACTGACTCCTGCTGCAGCTTCCCAATAGCTCTGTTTGACAGTCTTGTGCAGCTGTTTCATGCATGCTTTATTTTGCTATTTGCTTTCCCTAATAGTAATAATTCTTAGGAGACCACCACCCATTTTTAAATACTTACTGACATTTTCTCTTATTCCTTTCCCCTTTTGGTGTTATTTTATACCCTCACATTCTTCACTATCCATATCTACACAGAAGGCTATCCTAGCTTACCTTACTGACACTGTCAGGATAATTGAATTTCTTGTCTAATCTGTGCTGATTCACCTAATTTCTAGGCAAAGTACATATTTTAATCCTTGTGTTTTCCTTGCTGCTTTGGTGATGAATTCTTTGTACCATTTGGCAGTCTATTTCTGCACTTTCATATATAATTAACATGCTTTATTGTTTTGGAACTATTTTTCTTAAAATCCTTCTTATTTTCATTCTTTCTTAGGGGAGTGCATGTAACTGGACACATTTATAAAACAGAATTGTCAGTCATATATTGCTATATGCAAAGTGAGGTGAAAACTGCTAAAATATTGAAAAAAAAAGCTAAGAAAATGCAAATTATATTGTCCTTTAGGTAGAAAAAGTGTTGCAGTGCAATTAAAAAAAATTAGTTGTGCAATAACCAACCTGCAGAACTATGAAAGCCAGTCTAGCCAGGTATCTGGAAAAAAATGTTTCAGGTAACAGACAATAAGGAGGTAGAGAAATGACAGAAGAGAAAGTCAGAGAACAAACCATAAATGCTAGTGTGCCAGAGTGGGGAAAATAATCTTCTTCCCCAGAATGGGCAGCAGAGCTCAGGATTAGTGATTTGTAAATTCAATGAAACACACACAGACAAAATATCTGCAGTGTGGCAGTAGAGCTCAGGATTATGATCTGTAAATACTGAGCAAGGATGCTCAGAAGACACAGACAAAATACCTGTGACAATTCAGCAGAGCTCAGGATTTTGATCTGTAAATACTGAGGAAGGATCCTCAGGTCACACAGACAGAATACCTGTGACAATTCAGCAGAGCTCAGGATTATGACCTGTAAATACTGAGGAAGGATGCTCAGAAGACACAGACAGAATATCTGAGATGTGGCAGCAGAGCTCAGGATTACGATCTGTAAGTGCTGAGGAAGAATGCTCAGAAGGCACAGACAGAATATCTGTGACATGGCAAAAGAGCTCAGTATTTTGGTCTGTAAATGAAAGTGTTGCTCTAGAGACAGACAAAATACATGCACTGTGGCAGCATAACTCAGGATTAGTGATCTGTAAATGCTGAAGAAGGATGATTAGGTCACAGAGACAGAATGCCTGCAATGTGGCATTAAGCCTGGCCAAGGTTCCTTAGATGACTATATTACAGAGAGTCAGAAACTCCAAGCTCAGAAGGACAATTTTTGGAATAGAAGGAAGACAAGGAAAAGGCAACAAATGTCCCCCTTTCTATAATCTAACCTTAGAAAGGAATTAGAATTTTATCAAATCCAAGGGCTGTTTTTTTCTAAAACAAGTGCTCTTGTCTACCTGAACAACCTGAAGCTTATGCTTAAATGTAGCAAACACCTTTACCTTAACTGTGCCTAACCCTTTTCTACCTTACAGCACCCTGAATGAAATATTCAGCACACACCATGTTACTTGGCTTTATGTGCTTAGCCCAAAATAATCAAGTAACAAATCTTGTCCGGATATTTGTAACAGTCTGCTGTGTAACCATACCCAGTGCTACAAGATTGGGAATGGTCATGTCTAAGCAATGAAATCCTCCAAAAAAAGCTTGTGGTTGGTATGTGGGATACAGGCCATGACTTCTGTTTTAAAAGGTTAGGCCACAGATTCCATACCATTCAAACATCTTCATAAGGTATGTGCACTGAATATGAAACAATGCATTATCCTCTTCACTCCTTCATATAAATTGCTTCCCATACTATCATCCTGAACTGGGATTCCATAGTTGTTTCCCAAACTATTACCCTGAAGTGGAACTCCACAGTTGTTTCTCAAACTATCACCTTGAATTGGGATTCCACAGTTTTTCCCCAAACTATCACTCTGAACTGGGATTCCACAGTTGTTTCTTAAACTATCCCCTTGAAATTGGATTCCACTACTGTTTTCCAAACTATCACCCTGAAATGGGACTCCACAGTGATGGCCTATACTATGGTTTCTAAGACAACTCGTTTTTTTTTCTGTATCCCTTGTGCTAGATATTCTGTTTCTTCTCACACTTACATTTCACTGATCTTGTACTTCAAGCACTGCTTGTTATTCAGGAAAAGTAGACTGAAACTTTAACTGCACCCTGTACATAGTGCAAATGGTGTGCCTCTTATGTTTGGCACAGCAACATCTCAGTTCAATATGAAGAATTTGAAAATCAGTCCCTGTGCATCTTGAAGAAATAAATTCAGTGTTAGATAAGACTTTTCTGGAGATACTAGATTACGTATCTATGTTTATGACACCTGCAAGTACATTAATGTGTTCTTGAGAATGTAAGTGTGCAGATACTTAAAAAAGCATGCTTATGACAGCATAGTGTGTGTGTGTGTGTGTGTGTGTGTGTGCGAGCGCGCACTCGCGTGAATGTATTAGTGTGCGAACACATAGTGCTGCTAACCACTTACTATACTGAAATGTCACCTAATCTATCCTGTACTTTTGAAAACTGTAATTCATTGTTTCAGTCTAACACTGAAACTTTACACACAGATTTCAGAAGTTTAATTTTCAAATAGTTTACAATTTATTATTAGTATATTTCTAAAGTTATCATCTTACTCCAACAAACCCATCCTGATTGAAACTATGTGCTACTGTGAGATTATGGCATATATCTGTGCTCTGTAGCAGTCAATTAACAAATTATGTGAATATCGTTTATCCTTCTGGCCCAGTTCATTTCCTTTTTGGACACAATATTATAGTAGTAATGCCACTGGACTTCAAAGGTGGAAGTATCGGTTAGAATTCCATCAGGTAAATTTTTATGTATTACTCCTAACAAGAAACTTAAGTTCTTTGTGTTCCACAGTAATCCCTAAAAAGTGACCTCTTAACTCCTTGGATCCTCCTGGTTTACAAAATTAAAACAAACCACATAGGCAAACTAGTGTTTAATGTTTAGAAGGTGCTTGGGTTCAAGAACCTAAAGAGAGTACAAGCTGAAGAAGACGCTAACACATAATGCTATGTAGGCAACAAACCGACTGGTAAAAACGGATGTTTGCCAGATTCTGCACTTGTCAGTATACAATGCATCTTCTCTAGGCGTGGAAGATGCTGTGAGCATAGGCATATATTGGGAGTACATTTACAGGAACCCTTACTGTTGGGTGTACAAACTTTTTTAAGGTATGACATACTGAACACACTAGTTCTGATAGCAGTAATTGTACAGTGGTTGCCTAACCTGTATTAAAGTTTAGGCCTGCAACAGCCGAAGCATGCTGCACCTTGTTATTTGTAAAAAGGCTGCCCAGGGATACTGGACAATAGAATATGGGACTGACAGATGTTAACAGGCAGGAGAAAATACCATTAGTACTTAGAACAGTTTCTTGTTCTTCTAACAATTTCCACCCTCAGTGACTGTTTACACTCTTATTTCTCATCTATTCTTTGTGTTTTACTGACATGCATGCTTATTGGTTGGGAGTACTAGTGTTCTTGTATTGATACTTAGACTGTTAATTATTAGATGTAGCTCAGGAAGAGCTCCACACAGACAGCCTGACAAATCATTAGTTATTTCATTAAGTGATGTATAATTTTAGGTCATTTCTACATAGGGAAAATGTGCTAGCCTAACTCATGCTAAGAAGTAAAGGATAAGACATACAACTGCAGAAAGGACAGTTTACACATTAATCAGTTCACCCTTTGTCATTATATACCCAAAATAGAATTTGTTTTCAAACGCTAGCTCCATCTCATCCTTTCCTTTCCATTCCTTGGGGGATAATAGAGTATGCACAAAGGATTTTTTAGCCATTTCCCATCCTGAAACACAGTTGTATTTCATCAAAAACAGATGCCTGCAGGTTCAGCAGCCACATTCTCATACATCACTTCAGAACTTAAAATGATATAGCTGAATGCAATTATTAAAAAATAGCAGATTACACTGATTTTATTTTTCCAGTGTTGGAAAATACAGTGAATCCAAACCATAAGACAAGTGTTCTGAAACTGCAGTTCGGTCACAAATTAAAATGGAAGCCTATGGATGACAGAAACTCAGTGTTAGAAAAATAATGAGCCTTTAGAAAATGGGGAATTTTTCTGCTTAGGATTCTGTCAATGGTATTGACAGCGGGGAAAACCGAGCTTTAAAAATATAAATAGATGATGTAACATATAGCTGTTGAATTAGCTGATGCACATTTTCTGCACTGCTCTTAGTTTAAGATATATTGATATTAACATGTTTTGTCATGCTGTTTGAGGAATGATATGTCAAAATTAATATGACCTTCAATTTTTTTGTAGCATTTTTGCAAATTCATCTCTCATTCCTCACTACAAATCTATTAAATTATTATGCTGTTTTCTGATATGTTTTGTGTGAAGTCTTTCCTTTCAGCTACTCACCAGATGCTGAAGTTATAATGTGCTTTTCCAGCATTTCATTAATGATTCACATTCTTACTATTTTATGCATGCATATGGCATCAGAGAAAATAAACTCTCAATGTTTTAGAGAGAACTGTAATGAATTCTGAATAATCTATACAGAGTACACTTGTGTGAATGTACTAACCAAGTCAAGAAGTACCCAAATGATAAGAACCTTGTTGCAGGAATTCTTAACTGGGTAGGATAAAAAAACTGAGGTGGGTGTATGCTCCCCAGCAGTGGCAGCTTCCTTATGCAGTAGCAGTTGTATTTTCTTTTGTGCTCATGTGTGGCATACCAATATTACTGAACTACGTTACTAACAAGTGCTGTCAGAGAAGGCTAAAGGTACACTGAGAGCCTGAGAAGTTAGGGTAGTGACTAGTAAATCTATACCTATCTGGAATATGTTTACAGACTGCCATAGGAATCACAGGAAGTTGATGACTATTGAGTCTTCTGACCATTATACCTTACTTGTTCCCATCCTAGACTGTAACCCCTCTCTCAAGGAGTGTTAAGTCAGTCAAGCTCGGGGTGAACTTATGAATAAGCATCCAGTTATCCAGGTCCCATTTGAAGGAAGACAGTGTATCACATTGCTTTAACTGCAGGGGAGGTCTGTTCAAGAGGCAGGGGAGAAAAGCTGTTTCTTCACCTTGTTTTATTGGTCGACTGAAACAGGTTTAGATCCCCTGTTCTGGTACTTGTGGGATTGTTTGATTTGGGAATGGACATGGGATCCATGACTACTGTGCCCTTGATTGCTCAGAAGGCAAGGCATAGGTCTCCTCTGAGAAACTGATAAGACACAGATAAAAGGGAAAGCTTATGGTATTTTCTGGTAGCATAGGGATTTTAAGCCTCTGATCATCTTTGTTAGGAATGTTTGGGGTCTATCCAACAGTGGCATGTCTATTAAGGTACATCCCAAAAGGGTCATTGTTTTCTTTAACTGGTCTGATCAGGGATGAATATAAGGATACAATAACCTCTTTAGATCTAGATGACAATCCCTTGACAATCAGCTGCACCAAGTAGAAGGACTTCCTGCCAACTGTTGATGATCAAAGGAGAGGGAGTTATCAACCCACGTTCCAAAGTCTCTAACTACTTTTTCATTTTGAAGTAGGTTACTGTTAGTGCTATGTGCTGAGGGGTGGTTTATTTGCAAAATGCGACAGTGTTTCATTTTTTGACATTTAATTTAAGCCCATTTTCAATACACCAGGCATTCATAAATGTAAGCTTCTGTGTCAGAGGGAGATGTGTCAATGACTCTTAGTTTGCAGTTATCTCCAGATTTTGGCTAGCCATACACCTTGGTTTTTAGTCAGTAGGTCAGAGAAATAAATACTGAACAAAAGAGGTCCCAGCAATAAACCCTGTGGGATAACACTGATTACCTTCAAGTTCTTTGATGTTGATCCTGCCACCTGCACTGTCTTTCAGGCCAATTTGCTATCCTTCTTACTATACAGGGATTTATTTGTAATGCATTTAGCTTATTAATTATGTTACCACAGAGAATGGTGTCAAAAGCCATGGCCAAGTCAAGGTAAGCTGTGTTTTTAGTGTGACTGCTATCAACAGTTTGTTTTACCTTTTCAAAGAAGTTTACCAGGTTCATTATACAGGATGTACATTTTGCAAAAGCAAATTGCTGTGAATCTAGCCTGGTGAGATTCTTAATGTCAATGTGCATCAAGTCTGTTATGTTATATAGCCTTACAACTAAGACTCATAATCCTGATTAGCCATTAGTTTTGGGGGGAATGGTATGTATTCTGGCCCCATGGAGCAAGTGTTCTTAGTCTTTACCATCATTTTCAGTTCATGCTCTTTAGTGATGATGGGAGGTTTGGGAAATACAGGGATTTTACAGCTTTGGATAGTCATCTCAGGGGTGAAATATGCAGTAAATGGTCCGAGAGAGGAGGTTCCCCTATTTTTAGAATATATCAATGGCACAACCAGTTTTTTACAGTTCACACATGAGGTTAACAGTAAACAAATAGCGTATTTGGACATCTTACTGAAGAAAGAGTGTCAGTTGAAGGCCTTTGTAGCACAAATTCATTGGAAAACAACCTATTCAAACAGCTTTCTGCATTTTGATAGTGCACACCCATTTAAACAAAAAAGCAGGGTAGTAAAGGGCCAATTTGTAAGAGCAGCCCAAATGGTTAGTTTGTTTGATAACTTCTTAGATGAGTGTGACCATCGGAAAGCTATGTTTTGGTAGAGGGGTTACCTGTTATGGCTCCTTAATGAAGTCATGATTGAGGTGGTCAACAAAAGAGAAAGATGTTTTTTTAAACCCTTGTTAGGTCACCATGAGATGATACCTGCCCAGGGCATACCCCCTATTGATGGCTGTTTGGTTAATGGAATAGGAACTGACTTGACCCAATCCAATGTTGAACAGAATTCAAATTTTAAATGTGCTTTTATTACTACCTTTCACAGTAACAGTAAGGATGTGTTGGATATTTTATTCAAAAATTGGGCTATATTACTTAATGATAGGGATATCAGAAAATGTGCTGGAACTAAACCAAATATTGTTTTTAAGAGAGGGATGAACCTGAAATGTATTTTAGAGTCTAACAGAAACGTTGTACATGCAGGGTCTATGAAAAATTGTGGTTCCTGTGCTCAGTGTAGTTTTGTGATGGAAGACCAAGAATTATTGGTGAATGGTTTTAAAATACAGGTGAATAAGAAGGTGTACTGCCATACTGAAAGAGTTGTTTATTATGCAGTGTGTAACCCATGTGAATGTTTCTATGTCGGAAAGACTGAGAGGAAATTTAAAAACAGAATTTATGAGCATTTAAGGGATATCAGACTTGGGAAATCCACAAATGCCTTGAGTAAACACTGCACAGAAAAATCAGACCACTCTTTCAAATTTTTCATTGTGGACACTGTTGACTTGGATAAAAGAGGTGGCCCATAGAGGCTGCTTTTGGAAAAGAAAGAATTGATTTGGCAGGTCTGCCTAAATGCGGGGTAATGGCCAGGATTAAATGATTCACTCTCCATTGCTTGCCTGTTAAAACTAAAAGCAATGGAAAGGTAAAATATATAAAAAATATTTATATACAAAATTGTTTTATATATACTTTCATTTTTATATAAACACCATTTTATAGATTTGATACATTATATGTGTGTTTTTGTATTTATATTTATTTTCAGGAGTTTTGCACTTGTTAATGACATTTAAATGCTAGCTTTAAAAAAGTGTCTTTTTAAGAATATTTTTATGATTGCATTTCATTAATATTTATGAGTTCAGGGAGGTCCTTTTTAGTCAGTGTGATGGGATTGGTTTATTACTTAATTAATGCTCTTGCAGAATGTTCTTAAGAGTGTTTTTTCTGGATTTGTTCTTATCTGATGAAGTTGAGAAGGTTCTTGACAAAAGTGCTTATATATTTGTTATTTTGGTTTAATAAAAAGTTTTTTTACAGCTCCCAAAGTGTTTTGCGGCCATTTACTACTAGGATTTATTTGAGTTGCTGAAGTGTGTGGTTCCAGGAGTGCTGACTTTGTTTTTCTACAGTTTGTGGACATTTGTGCTTTTTTGGTTGGTTTTATGGCTTCAGGCACATGTCTGGATACCACATCCCCACCTTTATACTCCTAAGACCTGAGAAAATCCATCATTGATCTTACTTTACAGTTACAAGACTTCAGTCAATGTTTGGAAAGGCTTGAGAGATTAAACATGCCCCTGAACAACCAGGAAGTGCTTGGCTTACAGGGTAACCGTTTACTTCAGTTCAATGAGCAGACCAATTCCAATGACGCGGACGACAGGAGGACCAATTTGGAGCCTGTTTCGCTCATGGGGAGTGAAAATGGTACTAGAAGTGCTTTTAACACTAATTCTGATTTAAATGGACATGAACTGAAGGCAGACAACCACAAACCACAAATGAAGAATCTAACATGCATTCTAAATCTCCACGTTTCCACACCTGGCTTTCAGTTACTACAAGCCTGTTTTCCCAGAAAAATGTAAGTGCTACTTCTTATAATGACAATCTGGAGAAGTTTGAGAAGTTGCTTTTAAAAATAAAGAAATTGCAACTTGATAACTTATACTTTAAAGAATGTCTTAAACTAAAGACTGTGCCTAAGGGCCTCTGCCTGTGGCGGTTTCCTACAGGCTTGATTAGTAACTCTGCATTCCATAAAGAATTGTTGCATTTATTTGACCAGCACGGGTTTGAATACATGGAACTAGTTATAAGGCATAATGACAAAACTATACAAAGTTTAACACGGGAAGCTACAGAACTTGATGTATTATTGACTTCTAATACTGCACACTCTGCTAATAACTTTGAATATGTGTGTATTTTTAAAAGCATTGAGCAACAGGTAAACACCATTAAAAACAGGAAATTAAATAAAATTGAGCGTGACAAATCTGAATATGAAGGAAATGTTGCATACCCTGAACCCCCGAAATCCCAAGGTTGGGGTGACCATGCACAACCTAGAGACGATATGGTCCCGACTGAGACTTTTTTAGGGGAGGAAGAATTTCCGCCTATGAGATGGTCAGAACGACTGAGAGAGCGGAATTACAGAGAGAAAAACCCACAGAGCCCCCATTATGCCAACAGGGGCTGGGGGTCATGCTTTCAGCCAGAGGGGTAACAGGAGGGGTATCTACAAGAGGTACAAGCTGTGTCAGCTGATGTTGATACTGCTTACCCTGGTTTGTCCATTTCTTTAAATCATGATGGTGACTTCAAAGTTTTCAATTATTCTAGTGTACCTATTGACAGTACAGACTGTGATATGTTTACTAGAGGACTGACTTTTGTTCCTGATAAAAGTACCAGCATTGAAACAGCATTATTGGATTTGAAGTTGTATACTAGAAAATTGAATCTGAATGTTTTATTTAAGGATTGTAGGTCAATCATGGATCCCATTAGGTTATTCAGTACCTTTAACCCCCATTTATCCTTCACTACAGCTTTTTGAAAAAAAATGTGAATTAGATAAGAGAAATGTTAAAATGGCAAAAAAGCAAAAATGGAATTTGAAACAGGATGAAATGAATAAGTTAAGACAACTGTCTGATAATAAGGACCTCCGGATAATGAAACCGGACAAGGGGGGTGGGATTGTCATGATGAACATGGTGGACTACAACAATAAAATAGGGTGTTTGCTAGCAGGTAAAGCTTACATACAATATTTGTTTAATGAACTACATGGTGCATATAAGAAAGTGAGAAGTGTTTTACAGGATTTATTCATTGAAGGTAGTCTCTCTCCGGATGAATTTAATTTTTTAAGCATAGCACAGCCTAGGATCCCTGTCATTTTTGGGTTACCCAAGATACATAAAGACTTAGACCAACCACCTATGCAGCCCATAGTTGATGCAAGGAGCTCCATTATCCACCCTATAACCAAATTCTTGGACATCAGATTGAAGGACTTTGTGCAACATGAACCCTTACTATGTAAGGCCTCATGGGATTTTTTGAAAAGGATTAATGTGTTAGAATTTGACGAAACGGTCAGTTTCATTACAATCAATGTCAGAGATTTATATATGGCAATACCGCATACCATAGGTATGGAATGATTTTGTGAATTTTTGGTGGGTAAGGGTCTTCCCCAGCCACTGGTTAACACCTATGAGACTTTATTAGAACTAGTACTCACAAATGATTTCATTCTATTCAATGATGAACTGTTTTTAAAAATTGAAGATGTAGCAATGGGGTCAGTGTGTGGTGGTTTGTATGCCAACATAATTATGTTGGAATGGGAAAGGAGATTTTTAATGAATGCCCCATGGTTTAAGTTCTGTACATTGTATACATGGTTCTTGGACGATGTCTTTATTTGTTGTAATGGTCTGAGAGAAAAGATCCCCCTATTTTTAGAATATATCAATGGCATGACCAGCTTTTTAAAGTTCACACATGAGGTTAACAATGAACAAATAATGTATTTGGACATCTTACTGAAGAAAGAGTGTCAGTTGAAGGCCTTTGTAGCACAAATTCATAGGAAACAACCTATTCAAACAGCTTTCTACATTTTGATAGTGCACACCCATTTAAACAAAAAAGAGGGGTAGTAAAGGGCCAATTTGTAAGGGCAGCCTGGATGGTTAGTTAGTTTGATAACTTCTTAGATGAGTGTGACCATCTGAAAGCTATGTTTTGGTAGAGGGATTACCCATTATGGCTGCTTAAAGAAGTCATGATTGAGGTGGTCAACAAAAGAGAAAGAGGTTTTTTAAACCCTTGTTAGGTCACCATGAGGTGATACCTGCCAGGGCATGAACCCTATTGATGGCTTTCTTGGGTGGCATAAGCTATGGAACCTTGCTGGCTAGGCTTGCGTAGGCCTTTGGGCCGATAGCCTAGTACCTACCTATGAACCTGTAAGTACTTGTGCTGAGCAGATGAGTATTGCATCATCTGCATATTGAATATGGGTTACTTGTTGAGAAGCTGTATGGAGTTTATTGATAAATATGTTAAAAAGGAGAGGTCCAAGTGTTGAACCTTGGGGATCTCTGTCGGTAACTGGGAGGAAAGGTGAGAGGTCTTGCTTCCAGTTAACAGTTTGTTGCATATTTGACAGATAACTATGGAACCAGGTTAGAGCTGATTTGTTTAGACTAAGAGATGCTAGTTCATATAATATTTTCTGATCTGATACAGTGTCAAAGGCTTTTAACAGATAAAAAAAAATAGATGAGACTAGAGCCCGATTGTTTCTCTTTTGATTAATGGTGTCGGCGAAGCTGAGGAGGGTGATTTGTGGTTCTAAGATATGGCCAGAAATTATGTTGTTTGGGAGTCTTTTGGGTTTCTAATACCATGATGGGAATGGACCCAAGCTCTAAGTCAAACTATGGCTGTTTGGTTAATGGAGTAGGAACTGACTTAGGTTCCTAGGTAGGTACTAGGCTATTGGCCCTAGGGCCTATATAAGCCTAGCTGAATGGTACCCTGGCTTTTGCCATCCAAGAAAATTATTTTCCTGTGCCCCTGTCAAGCAGAGCCATAGAAGTGATCCCCGAGGTAAATTTCCTATCTCCCATCCAGTCATCAAGATTTTCCTTGAAGAGTGCTAATGAGGAGCTTTGTTTGATATAGATAGGTAGGTAGTTTGTTCCAGAGTATGGGAAGTCTCTGAGACAGGAATCTATCCCTCCAGCATGTTATGTTTATTGTGGTGACAAGGTTTACGTACCTAGAGCATGTAGCTCGGAGGGATTGGGATTTCTTTAAGTGGAGCATGTCCAACAGCTTTGGGTTGGACATAGCTTTGTATGTTAGGCAGAGATCGCCTCTGAGTAGGCGATATGTGACAGAGTAAAGCTGGAGTGTTTTGAGACGGTCTGGGTAGGGTATCTGTTTGAGGCCAGTAATCCTCTTTTTGAGGTATTTCTGCGACCTTTCCAGTTGTTGTAGATGTCTTGTGAGGTACATACCAAAAGGGGCACTGTACTCTATAATGGGTCTAATGAGTGATGAGTAGTGGGGAACAATGACCTCTTTTTTTCCTGGATGAGAAACCTTTCGTGATGAGGTGTGCCATGTAGAAGGATTTCCTGAGTACTGTAGCGATGTGATTATCAAAGGAGAGACTACTGTCCACCTGTGTCCCAAAGTCTCTTATCACACTTTCGATGTTAAGTAGCCTACCGCCTATGTGGTAGTTCATGGGTACAGAGTTTTTACCAAAAGGAATGAAAGTGCACTTTTTGGCATTGAACTTGAGGCCATGGCTTTGACACCAGGCATCTGCTCAGTGAGGCCCTTTTGTAGGATGTCCACATTGTTAGGAGTTTTGATTATGGCTCCTAGTTTGCAGTCATCTGCGAACTTTGTCAGCCAAAGTCCTTCTGTATTAGCCTGTACTTCAGAGAAGTAGATACCAAACAGGAGAGGACCCAGGACTGAACCCTGTGGTACTCCACTTGTCACTGGTCTGAAATTGGATTTAGAGTCAGCTACTTTCACAGTGTGGGTTGGTCAATGAGCCAGTTGGCAACCCATCTTGTGACATAGGGATTTATACCTAGTTTAGTGAGTTTATCTATAATTCCAGAGTGGGGGATGGTGTCAAAAGCCTTGGCGAGATCTAGATAGGCTGTGTGAACCACCTTACCCTCATCTACAGCTTTGGTGACCACTTCAAAGAAGTCTATCAGGTTTAGGAGACATGATCTGCCCTTTACAAACCCAAACTGGGTGGGGTCCAGAGTTTAGAGATTACCAATGTCATTGTTTATAAGTTCCATGATGATACGTTCCATAGCCTTGCAGACCAGGCTTGTCAGGCTAATGGGGTGGTAGTTCCCTGGGTCCGTGGTTGCTCCTCCTTTGTGGAGTGGGATAACTGTTGCTGTGCGCCATTCAGTGGGCACAAAGCCTGAAGTGAGGCTATGATTGAACATGGTACTTAGGTGGGGTGCCAGTTCATTCTGTAGTTCATGTAGAACACAGCCTGGGATGTTGTCAACTCCCATGGATGCTGTGTTCTTGGCTTTGGAGAGTGTGTTTTTTACCTATGCAGCCATGATTACAGGAACGTTGCATTCTTCCAGTATAGAGATGGGCCCTTTAGGGGGTGAGAGAGGGGTAAAGTTAGCACTGAACCTATCTGCCAGGATGTTGGCAATATCAGTTGGTTCTGTATATTTAGTGCCATTGTGCTGTAACTCAGAGCAGATCTGAGTGTTGCCATTGAGATTCTTGACATAGCTATAGAATGCTTTGTGGTTGTCTTTAGAATCAGTGGTGATTTTGTTTCCGTAACTAGCTTTGGAGGATTTTATGAGGGATTTCAGCTTCTTACTGAGGCTGACCACAGAGTTCCTCCAATCATGGGATTTTACTCTTTTTTTTGCAACAGTTTCTATCTTCTGTTGTAGAGTTTGTTTATGGCAGGGGACCACCAGATTGGCTTCCTTTTTTGGAGGATAGCATCTTGGTTCATTTAGGGATTGCACGATCCATGCACTCATGTAAGTGCTTATAAAGTGCATTTGTATAGGATTCAGCAGTCATACCTCTATATCCATCAGCATGGGTGTCGTGAAGTTTGCCACGTCTGTCTTAAAAAGCGTGAAGTTGGCTTTGTAGAATTTTTTTACAGTGGTTTCCCTAATGGGGGGTGGTTTTGGGATGTGGATGTCTAGGGTGATTAGCTTGTGGTCAGATCTGACCAACGAGGAATTGTCCTCTGGTGTGGAACACCGGTTGCCCAGGTTGGTAAGGACCAGGTCTAGGATATTGCTGCCCCTGGTGGGGGTGTGGATAAGTTGATCCAAGGCATTGGAATTTATGAATTCCAGAAAACGTTGAGCACAAGAGTTGGTACATGAGTAGTTTTCCCAGTTAATGGTGAGGTAGTTGAAATCGCCCATTATTAAGATGTTAGGTTGTACCCTAATATTTTCCAGTGTATCAAGAAATGAGGAGTAGGAATCCTGGGGCATGGTGGGGGATCTGTAGCAAGCTATAATTTGGATTGCAGTCTTGCCCAGAGTTAGTTGCACTTGGATAATCTCGGATGCATTATGCTGAGCAATTAGCCTGGAGGTGTGGATATCCTTAATGAATATGGACACGCCTCCACCTTTAGTGGCCGAAAGGTGTAGTATGAATTATTGCCTGGTAATGCAGGGGTGCTCTTTGGAACCTTGAACCAGGTCTCTGTCACTGCACAGATGTCAATGTTCTCCATTTTAAGGAGTGCCTCGAGTGAGTGCATTTTGAGGTTTAGACTTCTAGCATTAAGTAGCATTGCCCTCAGATTTTGCTTGCTTTTACCTGTTACGGTGGTGAATTTGTCATTTGAACTTTTCCTAAAAAGGTACTATGGGGTGGCAAGAGCCTTAGCCAGTATCCGGAAATCGAAGGGTGACAGGTGCAGGCCATCTCTGGCAAAGCATCATGGTTTGTCGATCATGTAATCCCAGGTAGACAGATACCGGATCCCCTTAGAATGACAACAGAAGCTTAGCCAATTGCTGAAGTCAACCATTTTGTCCTTGTACTGTGGTATCATTCTGGGTGATGGCAGGATGCTACTCAGGGCTAGGGTCATACCTGCCTGGGCTACAGGATTGAACAGCTCCTCTATGTCTTTTTTCATGTAGTCCAGGGAGGTATGTCTCAGGTCATTCACACCAACATGGACAATGACAGAGTCATATTTGTACTTGTTGTGGAGTGACCTGAGTGTGTGCGTAATCAGCTATGTTTTACTATTGGGGGTTTTCGCATACACACTGGCGCAATTGTGGGAGCGATATGTTTAGAATTGTTTATTGAAATAAATATGAGAAGTGTATATATCTAATTCATGATATATTTTATTCAAAAGATGTTTTATGATATCTTTTAGATCATTTGAGATTATGAGAAGGACAAGAGACAATATTAATATATAGTATGGAAGTGAACTGACACTTATATATATGTTACTGTTGCTTTAAATGGATACTTAAAAATTCAAACTTTTTGGCACCAAAAAGTTTATTTAATGAGTCAGTTAAATGGTGGGAGTAGTTCTGAGGAAGCCCATTATTCTTGGGTGAAAGCGCTTAACTCATGGTTTTATCAGATGTTTCGTATGTGTATTTTGGATCTGTTTTTCCACAAAGTTTTCATTTGGATGTGAATAAACTGTTTAGTTCATGACAACCTTTTGAAGTGAAGGATTTTTTGTTCATTTAGTTGCTTTTTTATCGCCTTTGGAAGTTTGTGGTGAGGGCACTTATTGGTGGATCCATCATACTTTTTGCTTACTGATGTTAACAAAGTCAACACCGAAAGATTGCATTTGCAAATATCTACAATCTCGGCTCATGCAAAAATGTATGCAACAAAAACAGATAAAGTAGTGTTCTTGTAGGAGGTAAATTTCCCTGCACCTCCCACCCACACCACTGATAATTATATATACTAAATTTGAGATTGCACATTCTCGGGGAAAGGGCATATTTCCCTTCCCTGAGACTTGTATGATCTTGCACACCTGTCAATCATTTGTTTAGTCCATCAAATTTTGCTGGCTTAACAGATGTCAACCTAAGATAGAGTCAACCATCTTTAGTACACTTCTCTCTCTCTCTCTCTCTATATATATATATATATATATATATATATATGTGTGTGTGTGTATATAAGTATGTATGTACATGCATGTGTATTCTTATAAATATACATATACACTACACACAGCTTGCAAGGTACTTAAAACTAAGATGAAAACAAGTATAACCCTCTTCTAGAATTTCTTCAATGGCCAGGGTTCAACTATTGTACTGCATGGCATACTATTACAGTTGTGCCAGTCCATCCTCACTAATATACATGTAAAAGCTCATCCAGCAGTTTTGCTTCTCATTCTTGGCTAATGTCATAACCCCTTTATGAATTTCCTCTGAAGGGGTCATAGGAAAAGAAGCAAGCTTTTGGGCATATCTTTTTAACAAAACTAATAATACTTCCCATTTCAGATCTTGTGGGGTCTTCTGCCTGGATGCAATATATGTGTGCATTACAAACCCCACTTGCAAGAGCAATAGGTTCCCCACCCCTCATCCTCTACAAGTTTTAATGTGCTTTGCATTTGATTGCAATAGAACTCCATAGTACATGGAACCTTTGGCACATTGCAGTTTCCAACAGGGGTAGACAACTTCTACCCTACTCTCTGTGCTGTCTTTTTTTTTTAAAGAGAGCAGTGAACCTTCCCCCCTCCCACAACTACTACTGCTGAATATACCCCCTCTGTATATGCCACTCAGATGTCCACTGATACATGAATAACATTTGATTCTCAAAAAAATAAGCATATTGCCTAAGCATTATTTATTTTATTCTATTTATTTGTTTGTGCGTGCATTTGTTAACTGGGTAGGTGCATTCCAACATTGATCATTGACCAATATGGCAATAAAATGAAACCAAGCTAAAATAATGTAGAAGCACAAATTACATTGGTAGCAGTCACAACACCAAGTTGTACTAATAAACAAATATATTTAGCAATGTCTCAATATTGTAGAAATAAATGTATTTAATCATAAGTTAATATTGTAGAAATGCCCTAGGCTAGTAAATGTAGAGTTACAAGACTGGAAACAGAAATCAAGCATATCTATAGCACAAGCTGAGGCTGGAAGAAGAAAGAAGTGGTTGAGTTCAGTGGGAGTAGTAACGGTAAGGAGAGTGAGAGAAAGAGAACTAGGTGAAGGTGAAACAGCAGGAATATATGAACTGTAAAAAATTAAGGTGTGGGATGGGGTTTATATTAGTTTGCCAAAATGGTATTCTGGCAAACAACTATTCAGCGACTCATAATCAGTGAAAATTGTGTCAGCAATTCACTGAGTTTACTAAGGGCAACAAAATAGTTGCCCGAAGCACAATGGACCAACTTTCATTTGACTCAAACCCACCCAAGTGGGAGGCTTCGCCACCCACACTCCCCCAACTACATATACCAACTCTGGGATCACACTACAGTGGAGAAAAGGGCAAAGTTCTGTAGTTGTCCATTGTGCTTCAGGCAACTATTTCATTTCCTTTAGTGAATTCTGCGAATTGCTGAAGTGAGTTTCACTGATTATGAGCTGCTGAATAGTTGTTTGCCAGAATACCATTTCAATGACCTAATATAGATCTGCGGGATGAGGAGATGGGGAAGTGAGACAAGACTGTAGTTTAATAAATATAAATGATGGACAGTGGTAATGTAATGTATGGTGTAGCAGGTGAATAGTTATGCCATTACAATAGTGCAGTGCAGTACAAAAATGGAGGGAAATGAGTATGTGTGATGGAAAGGAGTTTTAGGCATAACATGTTAAAGCATCAAACATCTCATACTGCCCAGGTGGTTATCCAAACTTATACCACTATTAAAAAATTCTGAAGCTCTTGCTTGACTTTTTTACATTCTTTATCAGTAACAGCTTATATATGTGTGTGTGTGTGTGTGTATAAATATATATATATATATATATATATATATATATATATATATATAGTTTATTTTCTAGTTTCTCTTTGTTGATAAGGTTAGTCCCACTAGACCAGTGTCTTTTTTTCAAGAGAAACTTGAGGTAGTATTCATACTGACTGTTGATGCTTATAGAGTTTCATTGGATCATAGGTACTTACTAGGCTATTGAACTGTGAGGATTTTAAGAAGCCTAGCTTTGCATGTCCTTGGTTTAGCCCTTATATTTTGCAATGTGAACATGCAAAGGGTGGGGGAGCAAATAAGTATATGATAAGGTAATGTGTTTCCCCTGTATCTGAGGGATAGTGGACAAAAAGGGAGAGAATTTGTGATTACCCATCCATTCATCCAAATTATATTTAAACAGTGTAAAAGGGAATGCTCTGCTTTGTGTGGAATGGAAGATGATTTCATAAAAGTGGTATTCTTTGTGATACATACCTATCCCTCCAGCATATTCAACTCATTTTACAAAAAAGATTTAGGTCCCTAGAGTGGTGGTTTATGACACCATTGGATTTGTGAATGTGTCATAGGTTTCACAGAATCGCATCTGTTGAGGGTCTATATGTGAGGGAGAGGTCACCTATCAACAGCTTGTATGATACCTAGAAGAGACATAAGGCTTTGAGATGGTCTACATAGGTTTTTATGAATTGCGTCCTTGATTATTTTTGTGATAAAGTGTTGTGGTCATTCCAGCTGTGACAAGTGAGTGGTCCATACTGAACAGGGCATTATACTCAATGATCAGACTAATGAGTGCTGAGTACAGTGGAAGAATTATGCCCTTGAATCTAGATATCATACCTTTAGATAAAAGCTGTGCAATGAGAAAGGACTTCCATACAGTAGTAGACATGTGGAGACTGAAAAACAGCTTATTGTTGACATAACTTCTCAGATGTTCAACTACAGGCTAAGTTTTTAGACAGGTACGGTCAATGTGATAGTTCCATTGTGAGTCATACTTGCTGAAAGATATGATTATACATTTCTCAATATTATGTTTTAGCCCATGGTTTTGACAACAACCATTTGTTTGGGATAAACTTTTGCGTAGGATCCTGGTGTCCTCTGGGGAGTTTACAGTAGCATCAAGTATGCAGTCACCTACATACATGGTCAGTTACAAACTCTTCACATTACCTTTGACCTCCAAGAAGTAAATGTCAAAGAGTAGTAGCCCAAGGACTGAACCCTGAGGAACTACAGTAGTGACAAGTCTTTTAGAGGAGGTAGTCACGCATTGTTACTTCCTGGGTTCTATTTGTGAGCCATCTTTTAGAGGAGGTAGTCACCCATCGTTACTTCCTGGGTTC